>NC_062561.1:218670875-218978250 GCF_022837055.1 Prionailurus viverrinus
AGGCAAGGTACCAGAACCAACTGGGTTCATAGGAACTGATAAAAGGAATAAGAATGAGGAGTTGCAATCATAAATATCATAAGTTATAATCATGTGACCAGTTGCAGAAATGAGGACTTTAATGATTGTATTTCTGCCTTATTTTAATATAGATTTATTTATAAATATATTAATGATTTTTCTCCTTTTTTGTGTCTCCTCATCCATACTTTGACATTCTAACATAAGAATAGTTGAGAATAGTTAACTTATTCATGTTTCAATAATCCAAGGGTAAGTGTGTTTCATCTAGAAACAAAATGCACATAACTCTAAGAAGAATAAATTGAACTTTGAGACATTGCTTCACCTTTTGGAAAGATGAGTAGTGTGTGTGTGATTTTTGTTAAAGATAATCGCATTATAAGGGGCGCCTGGGTGGCGCAGTCGGTTGAGCGTCCGACTTCAGCTCAGGTCACGATCTCGAGTTCCGTGAGTTCGAGCCCCATGTCAGCTTCTGGGCTGATGGCTCAGAGCCTGGAGCCTGCTTCCAATTCTGTGTCTCCCTCCCTCTCTGCCCCTCCCCGTTCATGCTCTGTTTCTCTCTGTCTCAAAAATAGGTAAACGTTAAAAAAAAATTATAAAAAGATAATCACATTATGAAGACTCATTTAGATTATGATAGTGATGACAAGTTTTGAAGAATTTAGGATATGAGTTTCACATTGTGTGTAAATGCATTGATAAGAATAAATTGTTCACTTATACTTTTATGATATTATAAAACATTTTATTGAATTCAATTATTTTCCTATTAATTATATTTACTCATATTCAGCAAGGCAGTTTCATTTCATAATTGTGTCAATTAATTTCTTAAAATTTAGAATTTTTCTGTTTCTTGGGCTTCCTTTATTCCTTTTTATTTTTTTAATTTAAAAAATGTTAATGTTTATTTATTTTTGAGAGAGAGACAGAGAGCATGAATGTGGGAGGGGTAGAAGGGGAGACACAGAATCCAAAGCAGGCTCCAGGTTCTGAGCTGTAGCACAGAGCTGGATGTAGGGCTCAAACCCACGAGATGCAAGATCATGACCTGAGCCTAAGTTAGACACTTAACCAACTGAGTCAAGCAGGTACTCCTGGTTTCCTTGAAAAAAGTACTCTAACTCTAAGGTGGCTACCTGTGTAGGGATTTATGCCAGTTTATTTGCATTTGGTTGATTTTTCTGAACTCATTTGTATTACTGCCTGTGTTTTTGATGCATTTTATAAGGAATTCATTTATTATATAATTTAATGTGGTTTCTTATTAATTTCCATTAGCCATTATATTAGAGTATGAATCTTGATTACCAGAAAAATTGTTAGGCTTTTCTCCTTATTACATATATTTATAAATTAATACCAGCATATGTCTCTGTAACTAAACTTTTATATAAAGTTTGTACAATATTTCAGTACATCCAAGAATCCAATATTATGTATTCTTACTGAATTCTATCTTGCAGTATAGTCTATTCATAAGGAAAAAAAATCCAAGAAAATAGTATTAAAATTTGCAGATTGAAAACTACTTAGTGCTTTGTACCACTAGGATGCATGTTAACCAATAGTATTACTTACTTAGAAATTTTATTTTATGTATGTAGTTTAATATCAGGTAAAACAAAATTCTACTGTTTATACAGATCATAAATCAATTTAAAAATATAATTTAAAAAGTCAAGATTCTGGTTAAGTCTAAGGGTGAAGGACTAGCACAAAGGAGGCTTTGTGGATGATGAATTTTTTCTAATTATTGACCTAGGCAGTTACAACATAGGTGATAACACCATACCTATTGATTAAACAGGAAATTTTATGCATTTCTTTGCATCTATGTTATATTGTACTATGCATCTAAGAAGAAAAACTGTAATTATTATTACTAAGGATAACTTGGTAATGTTTGTAATTTTATAACTTAAACTTATTTTTATTTGTTGTACAATATTAATATCTCTTTTGAACAGTGTTACTATATCAATATTTCCTTCTTGAATTTTAAAAATTAATTTTAATATTATATGAAATACATAATTAATGTTGAATTTATAATTGTTCTCGCATATATACTGCTCTAAATATACTACTCACATGTTATTTTATGTTGATTGATGCATAATATTCCATATTTTATATTCATTGAGTTATTTTCTCTAGCCTAACTTATTAATACATTATAACAATTAAAATGAGAAAATTATTGTTTAGTATGAGCTTGTCTTAAAATTGAGTTATTTCCTCCTTTCCTAAATATTAATTTTGATTTATTTAAATTTTATTAACACACTTTTCTAAGGCTATAGCTATCTAATCAACTAATATGACATACTCAGTCATTTTTTCACAACACATTTGACAAAGATTTGATTGATATTTCAGCATTTCAATACACAGCTTAGAAAACTTGAAAACTCTACTTACAAAATACATGGGGATCATTATCTTAGAGGAGATTTATAAACTTTTTATTTAAGTTGTTGCTTAGAGATAATTCATTTTAAGAGTTAGAAGTAGAATTTGGGACTATTTGTTCTATAAATTATATAAAATCATACGTATTAATGGGACAACTATCTTAGAGACCATCTCAATCAGTGTCCTCCATTTAATAATGAGTAAAGCAAGATCCAAAGAGACGAAGTGATTTTTGTAATTACTACACTAAATGCAAGAAAACTGCATTTTAGATTAGTAATAATTTTTATTCAATAGATATTACCTAGCAGATGAGCATTTGATACATGTTTTATTCTTCTTTGATTAAGCCCCGAGCATTCTGAAATAGTTGAGAGCAGTGTTCTCTCAGATATCCCAATGCAGGCCTCACCTAAAAGTTACCGGTTTAATGAGCTGTCAGCAGTTAACCTATTTCACACATTCTCTGGGACACCATTTTAATAGAATAGTAAGTTGGTGAATCCATAGGGAGGTTACTATGACAATGTCTTATGGAAAACCAGTAGAATAGAACATTAACAGATAATATAGGATAACTATTAGCCAACTTCCTTTAGCCACTGAAAAACAAGATTAAGGTCAAAGGATTGAAAAATATAAGCAGATTAAATATTTTCTTTCAATTTTTGTTTAGATATTTGTTCTTCATTATATTCTGTTTGCCTCGATCTCAAACTGTGCCTAACATCTACTAGATAATTCTTCAGTGCCCTTGTTTTCTGCTTTAATTGACATTTTTAAGTAAAAAAAATGTATCTGGCTTAATTTGAATAACTTAATTATGTAATAGACATGAAGGAAATGAAACACAAAATATTTATTAGTTACCAGTAGAAAAAGTTAAATGACTGAAAAGCAGATTATGCCAATTTATATTTCTTTGGATTGTATATAGAAATACACATAGGCATTCAAGTAGGTTTTGACAGTTTTGTGACTAGCAGATAGTGGACAAAAATCATCAATTTTGTGTCAGAGAAAAAAGTGAAACACAGAGTGAACAATCTCTCCATTTCAAAGTATTATATTAGAAATCAAACATCTCTCCTTGATATGACCAATTTTTGATTGAGAGATACACAAAATATATTGATAAGAAATATCTTTGCTTAGTTTCTCATTTAATGAACACATTTTCTTTTATTTTTAAAGGGCGGGCCTATGCCGGCCGACTCCATCTTGTTCTGTGTCCTTCGCCTTGACCACGCCTCCTCCCCTGGAGTAACCTCCCGCTCACCCGTTCAAACTTGCTCATCAGTTCAAACTTCCCGATCAAAACACGCCCGGCGACCTTGGTAACAGGACTCCGACCCTTCCCCAGCCAATCGGCTAAGGACACAGCCATTACCTCACCAACTGTCCCTAGACCCCAATAAAACCTTCGTGCTTTTGAAACTCGCTCTCTCTCCCTAGTATCTCACCGCTGGTCAGTGCAGGTAGGGGATTGAGCTTGAGCTAGCTCGAATAAAGGCTCTTTGCTTTTGCATCGGACTCGGCTCCCTGGTGGCCTTTGGGGATCACGAATTCTGGGCATAACAATTTAAAATGTAGAAACTGAAATCCCGTCAAATTAAGTGTAATTAATATCAGGTCATTTGCCATTGATTTTGGAAATTAAGTGAAATACAGGGGACATGATCCAAAATTATAACAAACTTATACTGGATAATGAACATCTGATTTAGATTCTAAATATCCATTTTATAGCTATGGACATATATAGTAACATGTTCTCTGTCATAAGACATAATATTTACTCTGTTAAAATTTTAAATATTTAATAAAGATGCTATTGCAACCTTGTTCTTCAAGTGTACTAACAGAAATTAACACCATGAATACTTTAAGTGGTAATTGAAGTAAATAAGGACAGAGTTAAATATAATTTTCTGTGTCTTTGACTTAAGGTCTTAAAAATGTCCCCTCAGTTTGCATCAAGATTTTTTATGTATCAGAATAAAGCATTGGCTGCAAATTTTTTTTTTTTCTACTGTATTCTTGTAGACTATATGGTTTAGGGAGAAGGGTTTGTCATGTTCAATTTCAAATCCCTGGTAATGTGGCAAAATGCTAGTCAAAATGATCATTAAATAAATGTGATGATGGATTTCATTGTTTGAACACAGCTTAACCTGGGATTCTTGATAAATGTGAAATAAAGCACGCTTTACATTTTGACAAATATTGAGGTAAACAAATATAGAATTTACATATATACACACACATATATATACATTATATATATTATATATACATTATATATATACACACATACATATACAAATCTATAAAAATATACATGTACATCCAGTATATATATGCATATATATGGCATATAGATTATATGAAATTAAAATTGAAATTTTTTATTAATGGTCTTTCTACCCAATTAAATGGTAAATTCCTTTATGCAAGGGAGGTACCACATTTATCTATTGTTCAGTTGATTTATCCACTCTTTCCATCTCTCTATTTTATCTGTCTAATTACATATGTATGTAATGTTTGTATGTATGTATGTATGTATCTATCTATCATCTGTCTATCATCTATCACTTACATATCATCTGTCTACTCATCTATCCATCCATCCAACCATTCATCCACTGTAAGGTATACTTCCTGGCCTAAATTCTATACTAAATAAATACTGTATGAAATGAGGAACCAACGAATAAATAAATCATTAAATGAATAAATGAATACATTATCTGACTAAATTAATAATTTGGAAAAAACTTAACATTTTTCTTCTAAAAAACTGAAATACTAAACATTTATCACTACATGACAAATATAACAATATGCTTATATTTTTGAAATATAAAATTTTGTAATGGCAAAAACAGTCTTTAGACTATAGTTAAAGACTAAAAAAAGTTGACACAGAAGACAGATGGTAAATATTTATGTGTGTGTGTAAAAGAAAGAGGGGAGAGAGACCAGAAAGAAAATCTGCACAAATCTATGTTTAGCATTTCCTATACTAAAATAATTGAACAAAATTGTGGATATTTGTCACAAAGAATTCCCTATGATAATTAAATTATCTATTTAAAGTGTTTTTTACTATACTTTTATATGTGTATATAACAGTATAGTTTATATATATACATAATATATGTACACACATATGTATAAATATAGACACGTGTGTATATATAATGTACACATATATATAATGTTGATGCTTTGCTTTGTAGCCAGTTATTGGGACTTTCTCCTTAAAAAAAAAGAAACTCTTTACTTGTTATATAGAATTAGCTTTGTATATGTTCCTGTATTTTCAGATACCTCTCTTTATTTCTTCCTGCTTTATTTGTAATAATATTATATTAGATATCCATTACTGGGTAGAAAATTACCAGTGGCTTAAAGCAACACACATTAGTTCAGACTTTATGTGTGTCAGGAGACTAAGCACAGCTTAAGAAATTCTGTTTATTATCTCACAGGACAATAATCAAGCTGTTAGGCAGCCTCTGTTCCTTTCTGGAAGTTTGAGGAAAAATCTGCTTTCAACCTCTCTCACTTTGTTGGCAGAAACCGTGTCCTGGCATTTGTACAACCGAAATCTCAGATTTTTCCTGGATGTTCGCTGGAGACCACCCTCAGCTCCCGTAGGCCACTCACAGTTCTGTGCCACATGGCCTTCTCTATAGACAGTTCACAAGATGATCAGCATGAAAGCAAAATTCTAGGTAAGTCACCAGCAAGACAGTTTTATATAATGTAATCCTAGGAGTGACGTCCCATCGCCTTTGTCAAAAGAAAGAGATTTCACTAAAATGTCAATAAAGTAAATATTATGGTGTCCGCCTTAGATTCTGTCTGCCACAATGATTTGTGCTCTTGTATGAAAGTTTTTCTTTTAATACCCCAGCCTAGACAATTTTGTTCTTATTTACATGTTTTGTATTTCCTAGAACACATTTAAAACTTCAGGCTGTTTCAAATGTCAAATATGAGGGTATATTTTATTGATTTTCCAGTCAGCTTCATGTTATAACCCTTAAGCATCTGGTCACATATTTTTATTTGAAAAATGTAATTTTAATTATTCTTGAAAAGCAATTTCATATTCAATATTTTAATTTAAAACAAGTCACATCGTCTTAGTTTAAACCAGGAAAAACTAAAAATCTAATCGATTCTTTGTCTGTGAAAACAGTTAAACTTAAAGCTTTAAAAATGGAGGAAAAATCCAGAATAATTAATACAAATTTTCCTATACTGATTTTTCTAATAAGTGGCTTTAATAATACTACATATATAAACAGTAGTCCCGAACAAAATATGTGTATTTTACCCTCAGCAATGAGTAAGCTTCTCTTAAGCTTTCCTTTATTTAATCTTGAGTGTTTTGTTGATTATGTATGCATTAAGCATTTTCATGCATATTTTAAGATAGTGGGCTCCAAGCCTTTCTGTTTGAATGAAGGCAAAGTCTCAGCATGCATGTACAGGTTTATAAAGATTTATATAAAATTGTTTTCTTAATTAAATTTTTTGTCATTATAGCTTGGCTGATTTTTACTCATTGAACTTTGAGAATCTGTTTGGTATACAGTGAATGCAAAGAATTATTTTACTGTGTATTATCATAGAAGTTATAACCATACTAAATTTGACACAAGCCATATGGAGACAGAAATTTCTTACCGCAGAGAGAAATGTATCAAAGAATATTCAAAATATGTACTAAAATCATCTTGCTGAAAAATTAGAATTCTGAATGTTTCCATTTAGATTCATGAAATGTTTATTAGCAGGAGTATTTTGGGAAGCACCTGAGTGGCTCAGTCGGTTGAGCAACCGACTTCAGCTCAGGTCATGATCTTGCGGTTCGTGAGTTCAAGCCCCACATTGGGCCTGCTGCTGTCAACCTCTCAGCGCACAGCCTGATTCAGATCCTCTGTCCCCCTTTCTCTACCTCTCCCCTACTTGTGCTCTCCCCAAAATAAATATTAAAAAACAGTAGTATTTTTTCCTGTATTACTGATAAATATTATAAAAATAAAAATGTTAAAGTTGACTAAAGAGTATAGAATAGAGACAAAGAAGGAGGGAGAGATTGGTATCTGGCTTTATGATTAGACTCTAACGCTAATGTAAGCCTCCTATGAGGCGGCTATACAGTGAGTGCTCTATAATGTGAAGAACAGACACACGTAAGGCCTCTAGTATGGTACCCTGGAGACCCTTTTGTGGGAGCTGGAATATATTGGAAATGTCTAGGCATTTAGCCAGCTAAAGTTTTGTCAACATATTTCCGGATGGTTATGAAACTAATTTGAAATTGAGCAGAACGATTTCTAGCAATTCTGAAGCATATCTAACCTCTTGAGAGTGAGGACTAAGTTGTTTTCAATGTAACATTGTAAATATCTAGGATACTGCTGGCAATTAGTAGCTGTTCTGTACATGATTTCTGACTGAATTGATACTTATCTTCTATTTTCTTTTTCAACACCTCTATACCTTTTTTTTAAGGATTAGTAATGCTGTAGGTGCAGGAGTGCTTTGAGCTTCTAAAGAGTAATGCACGCCCTCTCCAGAGGTGTTTATGAGTGACATCTGGATATTAGGGTAGCTCAACAATAACTGTTTCTTACAAGAAGAAGGAGGAGAAGGAGAAGGAGAAGGAGAAGAGAGAGAAAAGAAGGGGGAGGAGGAGAAGGAGAACTAGGTAGAGGAGGAGGAGGAAGAGGAGGAGGAAAAGAAGTAGAAGTAGAAATAGAAGTAGTAGCAATTGGAATTCTGAAACGGAGGATAAAGGAGTTAACACATACCATGTAAATTAATCATTACAGATTGCAATTTTCTGTAGTTAAAAAAAAAAAGATCTATTAGTTATAGCACCCCAAATGTTAGCTGCTTTATTTACTATGATAAAAGAAGTTTAAAAAATGTTCACTCTTTAGGTCTGCCTTACTAAATGTATTTTTTTTTTTAATAATGAATCTAGTTGGCGTTCTTTTTGTTGTTGTTGTTTTAGGAAATTTGTGTTCTTGAATGTAATCATGAATTGACCACTGTTGACGGAAATATAACTAGCCCTTGCTTGGGCATACATTGACATGTATGGTGGGGTAATGTGTCCCATGTGCTTTAGTAAGACAAATGGAAATAGAACAAAAATTTTTAAAGGGTGTATATATATATATATATATATATATATATATATGTGAGAAAGGAATTTCTCTAAAAAAAAAAAGAAAGAAAAAGTGTTTCCAATATAAAATATCACTAATAGGGGATTCACTTCTTAGAGACCTTTTATGAATTTAACAAACTGTCCCTGTTTTAGAGTCATGCCAGGTCAGGGAGGCTATCTAATTACTACAGATACAGTTACAGATCTATGTCTGATTCCTTTTCACCACCCAGTGGAAACAAAATGCAGGTCCTTCCTATAGATCCCATTCTATCACATCACCTGTGTTTCTATTAAATAAAATAAAATGAAATTCTGAGGCCTAGACCAGCGTTGGATTGAAGGGAAGAGAAGGGGATAGTAAAAAGGAATTGGAGCCAGTTTTATAATGTCACTGTGCCCACAGTCGCTCAGAAAAATGTGTACTTCTCTCTACTTGTTTACTTTAAATGCCTGAGTGCTAAAAAAAAAAAAAAAATTGCTACCGTTATGCTGGTTGAATAGGCTAAGAATAAAGTGAAAGTTGGGTGCTTTTAATTTTCTTCAAAGTGATAATTAACAAACTTGAGGGATTTCTCTTCTATAGCTACAATATCTCTGACACTATATTTTTGTCTACAGTGGAATGAGGGAAACTTAGATTCATAGAGAGAACGTAGAAAGTGCTAGGTCCTTTCATTCTGTTTTTGATTTGACAGAAGTTGAAAACAATTCAGAAAATAACTTGCTCTTCTTTTGAAGGCACTGATATCAAATTTCGGAAGCTCCCCTGATAACATATCCCTGTTTTACCATTGACATCATGAAGAAAGTCATTTGTGCAGTCAAATAAAAATTGTGTTTATTAATGCACATTTTATCCCTTTACTGGACTCAAACACTAACTAATATTCTCCTCTACATGTACCAAATATACATTAACTCAAAAAATTGTCTTTGAAAAATTAAATTTATGGTTTTGCAAATATTTTCAGTTCATAGGATATACCGAGGAACAATAGATGCTATTGAAGGTGAAAATAATTCTATTCTAAAAGTACCATTTCTTAAGCTGAATATTTACAATTCACTTAGTCTCTGAGTTAAAAGAAGTTCACTTAATATCTATTTCTGCTTTATAGTGCTATTGTAATAATTAAATGAAATTGCATATCTCATGTCTGATATTTCAATTGTGTTCAGTATATCATGTCCCTAGTCCAGTTTGTCCACTTCTAATGGAATCAACATATTAAAAACTGTAGTCAAACTTGTTTACTTAATGGGGTGCACGGGTGGCTCAGTTGGTTGCATGATCAGCTTCAGCTCAGGTCATGATCTCATGGTTTGTGGGTTCGAGCCCCGCGTTGGGCTCTGCGCCAACAGCGCGGAGCCTGGAGCCTGCTTCAGATTCTGTGTCTCCCTCTCTCTCTGCCCCTCCCCTGTTCATGTCCTGTGTCTCTCTGTCTCTCAATAATGAATAAATGTTAAAAATAAATAAATAAATAAATAAATAAATAAATAAAAGTCAGATGCTTAACCTACTGAGCCACTCAGGCACCCCATTCAGAGTATTTATTTTTAAGTAATTAAATAATAGCCTTCTCAAGTCTTTTCTATAGTGGCTGACACCTCTTGCCACATTTTGGATTCCTTAATTCTCATTAGCTGTGGAACTTATTCTACAAAATCACACAATCTGATCAATACAGATAAGTCAGGATATTTGATACACTTCTCTAACATTTGAGGTTTGTTGTTTTGTTTGGCCCAAAATGACAGTTAGGAGACATTATTCAAGGTACCATCCTTCAGTGTAGTTGGTCTTCTTCACTGAATGGAATGGCATTATTTTATATATTTATTTTAAGTTGTATTTACTTTGACCTAAATATTCCATTTACCAGTTTGGGGTCTTCATGTTAGTATTTAAACAAGCTTTAACCCATTCCAGTATGAATGATTATGGCTAAGGACCAAGCTGTGTATACCAGAAATACAGCAGGATAAGAGTTAGACCTAGAGTTGGAGAAATTGAAAATCACAATGTCCTTCATATTAGATAATGTAATTAGAGTATGTTACAGGCAGAGACTCTGTATAATTATTTTGACATCTACCAAGCTTTTCAGAAAAGCAAGGACAGAATCTTAAGGAATGTGATTTTAAATTTGCAGAAAATTAGAAATAACATGTAAAGGGGTATAGTCCCTGGATGACCCAGCCATAATGACCATTTGTAGAGTTTCAAGTAGCTGAACACCCATGTCTTGTTAAACTTTGTTGATACCTATTCTTATTTCTTTGTTTCATTTTTAAAATGTATTTGTTTTAGAAGGAAATATGGGAATATCAGACCTGAGAGATCAGATACAATTAAATGAATGAATGCATGGATTATTGAATTTACTAAATCCTTAGAAGCACTACACTTATATACTTCTTGGTTCTCTTAATTTTACTCTCACTTCTACATTGGGATAGTATCAACTCACAGATTTTTGGAAACTGAATGATGGTATACATGAAAAGGAATGCATATATTCTCTGATACCTTCACTCATTAAACAAAGATTTATTGAGTAACTACTGCATGGAAATCATTGCTCTGTAGGCTTGGAATATATTAGTGAACAAAGTGAATTTACAGTCTTTTGGGATACTGATGACAGTGACAATGATGATGATGATCATCATCATTATAAAAATAACTAACAACTTTATAATGATTAATATGTGCTAAATAATGTTATAAATATTTTATGTATAACTTAGTGCTTCCATAAAAACTATGAGGTAGGTATTTTGACTTACCCCTGTTCTATAACTGGGGAACTGAATATGGTAAGATTAAGATACTTGCTCACTATCACGGAGTTGGTAGGTGGAAGAAGTGATATCAAAGCTAGAGAGTGTGGCTCCAGGGCCCGTTCTTAACCATAGACCCACCATACTGCCACCTAATTATACTGAGTGACTAGTAGTTAATTCTCTCAGCGTGTTCTCTGAGGAACTTTAACACCAGAGAATATGCTAGTGGGAATTCAATGTTTTACTTGTACCCAGGGAAATGATAGAAGAGTTTAGACAAAAATTTAAAATAAAATTTATTTTCAGCACGAATTTCAAATCTTTTGGGACTAAAATAATATAGAATACACTTGATTGAAGGGATTTGTAAATATAAAACTGATCAGCCACAAGCATCCTTACATATTTAGTCAAACACCCTTAATTTGTAGAAGAGAAATCTGATTACTCTAGAGCCTAATTAACTTCCCACAATCATTGGGATATATGGTGTAGGTCTTGGACCAGGATGCTTGGACCAGGACAAATAAATGATCAGTGTTTTGTTTTTTGGTTTTTGGTTTTTTTTCCTTTTTGAGAAAGAGAGAGAGTGAGCCTGCATGCACGAGCAGGGAAGGGGAAGAGGGAGAGGGAGAGAGAAAATCTTAAGCAGTCTCCAACACAGAGCCTGATACCACAACCATGAGATCATGACCTGGGCTCAAAAACAAGAGTTTGAATGGGGCACCTGGGTGGCTCAGTTGGTTGAGCGTCTGACTTCAGCTCAGGTCATGATCTCACAGTTCATGAGTTTGAGCCCCACGTCAGGCTCTGTGCTGACAGCTCAGGACCTGGAGCCTGCTTTGGATTCTGTGTCTCCCTCTCTCTCTGCTCCTCCCTTGCTCACACTCTGTCTCTCTCTCAAAAATAAATAAAAATTAAAAAATTAAAAACAAACAAAAAACAGGAGTTTGATCTCACAACCATGAGCTTATGACCTGAGCCAAATTCAAGAGATGGACACTTAACTGACTGATCCACCCAGGTGCCAGGGCCCCAAAGTTTAGTGTCTTTGCACATTGTTCTACACCTGTTGATATTTTTACTTAAGTATAATTTATAAATGAAGAGTTTATTTAATTAATGTATACAGACACAGGTACAAAAAATATATTCATTATTGTGACTTGGGTAATGCACAAATCCAAAAATTTTAGTTTATAATTTAACAATTCAAGCATTTGTTTTTCACACTGACTAAAGAGTCTTTGTTGAAAGTAACACTATAAATATTATTACATATAAACTATGCATAATATCTTTGCTAAAAACTGGAGGTAGAATAGCAAAGAAGTTGGGAAAATAATAATTAAACCAAAAGTATAAATTGCTTTGACCACACAGCCAAAACTGAAATAAAACTATCATATTTTAATAGCATAATTCCTTTGAAAAAAATCATGTGTCTTCTAGGCTATGATATTATCATTAGTTTTTTTCTATTCTTACAGATTTAAACATGTAAATCTATAATCTGATTCATTGTGTATTGATTATCTATAGTACATACAAATATTGTGCTGTATACATAAACATATGTTTAAAGTAGACTCTTGTTCAATTAACGCTTGATGCATGCACAATAAAGAAAACCATTAATGAAACAAAAAGGCAACCTACTAAATGAGAGAAGATATTTGCAATGATGTATCTGATGAAAAGTTAATATCCACAATATATGAAAGCCTATACAACTGAACACTGAGAAAACAATCCAACTGAAACTTGGGCAGAGGATCTGAATAGACATTTGGCCAAAAGACACCTGAAAAGATGATCAACATCTCTAATCATTAGAGAAATGAAATCAAAACCACAATGAGGTATCATCTCACACCTGACAGAATGGCTAAAATCAAAAAGACAAGCCATAACAAGTGTGGACAAGAATGTGGAAAAAAAAGGAATTCCTGTACACTGTTGATGGGAATATAAACTGATACAGTCACTGTGGAAAACAGTGTGGAGTTTCCTCAAAAAGTTAAATATAAGAATACTGTCTGATCCAGTAATTTCACTACTGGGGATTTACCCAAAGAAAACGAAAACACTATTTTGAAAAATATATGAATCCCTATGTATATTGCAACATGGAAACACACACACACACACACACACACACACACACACGCACGGAATGGAATATTATACAGCTATAAACGAGAATGTGGTTTGCCATTTGCAACAACATGAATGGACCTAGAAAGTATCATGCTAAGTGAAATACCATATTATTGCACTTACATGTGGAATCTAAAGCAACCAAATTATTAAACAACATGCAGAATCAGACCTGTAAATACAGAGAACATACTGCTGGTTGCCAGAAGGGAGGGGTAGGAGGAGAGGAAAATGAGTGAAAGGGAGTGGGAGACACAGGCTTCCACTCATGGAATGAATAAGCCATGGGAATACAAGGTACAGCATAACGAATATAGTCAATGCTATTGCAATAACGATGTATGGGGACAGATGTTAGCTATACTTGTGGTGAGCATAGCATAACATACAGAATTGTCAAACCACTATGTGGTACACCTTCAATTAATGTAACATTGTGTGTCAACGATCAATCAATCAATCAATCAAACCACGTGCATGAAATGAATGTATTTTCAAGTAAAATTTAAATGGATGTAAAATATAACTTTTTATTGCTTACCAAGTGTATATTTTTCTTCAGCATGAGAATTATATTTTAATACATTACATGAAAGAAAAATGAGCAAAACATGTTTCTTTTCAAAATAATTTATAATGTTAAGTCATGCATGAGTGTAATGAGATTAATAATAGAAAGTTTAGATTTACTCATTCTCTGGGTGATAAATCATGACAAATCATTTAGCTCTGATGCAGTAAAACCATGTGATGCCTGAGAAAATGGATGATACTATTTAGAATGGTTCATGTCTAGTTGAGGTAAAATTAAGTCGGAGTTTGTTAGCTGTGTTCTAAAATTGTTTTATATCGATAGAAGCCTGGTAACTTTGCTTGTATGTATGTATGTATGTATGTATGTAGGTATGTATGTATGTATTTATTATTTACAGAGAGAGCATAAGTGGGGGAGAGGACCAGAGGGAGAAAGAAAGAGAGAGGGAGAGAGAGAGAGCGAGCAAGGGAAAGAATCTTAAGCAGGCTCCACTCTCAGCCTGGATCCAATGGGAGGCTTGATTCCAAGACCCTGGGATCATGACCTAAGCCAAAATCAAAAGTCAGACGCTTAACCTCCTGAGCCACCCAGGCGTTCCAAAGTCTGGTAACTTTGAATAGAGTGTAAATCATATGAAAACTGAAAGCTCTCTCTGAAGATTCCAATAGCACAGATGAAGAGAACACTGTCAGCTAGTATCTCATACAATACATGACTCCTATTGATTGAGCACTTACATGAAACACATCACTAGCCCCAACAATTAAGTTAATATATAAAAATAGACATAAAGAACATGAACTTTATTTCCATTTCAACATGTAAAGAACTGTGTATTTATTGTCCCTGGGTAAACTGTTATTTTGATTATGTTTTGTAACTTTATTTTCATAATTGTTATTATAAAGTTATATAAACACCTGGTTCACAATTCAAAAGTCACAAAGGGATTTCTCTTGCTTGACTCTGCCTTCTACACACCTAGTAGATTCTTCTGGAAATTATCCAGTTTACTGAGCGTATAAGGTGGTCTTTAAGAAATGCTTAGATTGTATAAAGTGTAGAGTGTGTTTGGATATATGGGTTGTGATCATAATTGAAGTAAATGCTCAGTTTTAGAGCTTAATGAGAACAAAGTTTTTGTTTGTTTACTTTATTTTGTTTATAAAGATCTTATATAACTGAATACTTTTCATGGTTCTGCATAGCCCATAATAAGACTCCTTTAATTACAAGAATGCTGAATTTCTATGTTGTTTTTAAATATTTCATTTTATAAAGTATTCATATTGGCATCAATAGCTTAAAAAGATGAATTACTGGTTTTTATATTATTTTATTTTTATCTATCAAAGCTGAGTGGATTTTTAAAAATTATATTTAATTGTAATGTATTATATAATTGTATTATATACATGTATACATATTATATTTATATATTAATAATTATATTAATATTCATATTCTGTCTAAAGATTCAGTTATTCTAGCTTCACTTCCTCTTTTTTTAAGATGTTATTTTTAAGTAATCTCTGTACCCAGTATGGGGCTCAGACTCACAATGCCACGATCAAGAGTCACATGCTTGGGGCTCCTGGCTGGCTCACTTGGTTAAGCATCGGACTCTTGATTTTGGCTTAGGTCGTGATTTCATGGTTGGTGGGTTTGAGCACCAGGTCGGGCTCTCCTCTGAAAGTGAGGAACCTGTTTGGGATTCTCTCTCTCCCCCTCTTTCTCTGAACCTCTCCTGTTCTCTCTCAAAATAAACTTAAAAACCAAAAAACAAAAAAACAAAAAGAACAGAGTCACAATCTCCACCAGCTGAGCCAGCCAGGCAACCCCTCTAACTTCACTTTCTGGTATGTATTTACTTTCCATTGCACATATAATATAAAGAGTATTTATCAGTTTTTAATGGATACTGAAATAATGATAGAAGATTAAAATCACATACAATAGTTACACCATACCCATCATAAATCAGAAAAATTGTTACCATTGTTAATCATCTGACTTCAACAACATTTCTCAAAATGAAAAAGCTGTCTTGAAAGATTGCTGAAATTGTGCACATCTGTATCTGATGGTTGGAAGCGATTACAAATAATGTTAAAAGTAACACAAAGACTTCACTTTAAACTGAAATTGGCCTGCAATAATTGAATATGTTAACCACCATTGTACAGTTATGGGTTTAACTTTATAAATATTGCAATAAGAGCTGATTGCAGAAGTTTTATATGCTTATATGTGGACTTTGGCAAACAGTAAGGGAGATCTTTGCCACTCTATTATGGTGCATCAGATTTATTGAAGTACAAATGTTCGGAGAAGAGAATCAAATTATGAAACATTCTTTCATGAAAATTAAAACATTGTTTTAAGTTTAAACTAAGAAAAATAGGATGTTCTCCAGCTAAGTTAAAATAAAATTCTCCCTTACTACTTTCTGGTATCCAATAAAACCTTGGTTTGTAAGCGTAATTCATTCTGGAAACATGCTTGTAATCAAAAGTACTTGGGCATCAAGGTGAATTTCAATAACCATTGGGTCAGTTGTGATCATGTGACATTCAGCATCGCATACTAATATTGCGAGACATCGCTCATTTATCAAGTTAAAATTTATTAGGAATGTTTGCTCATCTTGAAGAACGCTTGAAGCACAAATTACTCACAATCCAAGGTTTTTCTCTATACTCAAGTGCCGCTTTCTCAGTGAGGACTGTGTAGGGCAGCATTTTAAACACTGCAACCCTATGTTACTTTCCTTCTTTTGTTTTCTTGTGTACTAAATTCTGCGTCGAACATGATATCTTTTCCATCTCCTCCTTCCCTTTCTACTTCGCTCCCTTTCTTTCCTCCTTCCTTTTCTTCCTTCCTCTCTGTCATGCCATCTAGAATGCAAACTACATTGGGGGTAAGCCTTATTTCCCTTCTTGCAGCTGAGGCCTTATAACTTACCTGACACAGAGTTGGCACTCCATAAACACATGCTGATAGAATCTAATTAGTGCCCACAATTGCACTAGTTTATCCAAACCTCATGAGCTTCCTTTCTCAGGTACCTAAGTTTCAGCCTGGCTGTCTCCAACACACAAATCAGTGTGCCTATTCATACTAGTACACATTAGCGTTAACTACGCCTCGAGCAATGGTGCTCACACTGTGTCTAAAAACTCTGTGCCACTTACTAAGAGCATAGGTCCAATGGCACTCTTCCGAAAGTTCTGCCTCAAGATGTTTGCATAATCTCCTGACCCAGTGCTCCAGGGACTATCCTAAGGGGCTTAATATTAATGATTAAGATCCCTGAGCTCTGGAGTGTAGACTGGTTTCGAAGAACTGGAGACTTGACAAATTTGCTTTATGCCCTGTTTACCATAATTATTCTAACTTCTGACACTTGTCCTGACTACCATGTCAAAAATAAATGGCTTTCTATTCTTTTAAGCAAAGGGAATTGGTGTTCAATGGCAAATAAATCAGAGTTCCCTATGGTTTGAAATGTCAGACTATTTGGCTCCACATCAGTGGTTCTCGTGGATGGCAGCAAGCTAGGATTACTTAGGAGGTTTTTGAATTTCAGATACCCCAGGCCTCAATATTCTGCAGTTTCACTCAGGTATCAATAGTGTTTAAAAAACCACAGGTGATTTCCATGTGCAACAATGATAAAGGACCATTATTCTATCCCTGAGACATCATTCCAATCACTAAGAGCTCATTCTTTTGTTTTTTTTAAATATTTATTTATTTATTTATTTATTTAGAGAGAACACACTAGTAGGCGAGGGGCAGAGAAGGGCAGGGCGAGAGAGGGAATCCTAAGTAGCCTCTCCACTATTAACACAGAGACTAATGTGGGGCTCAATTTCACAAACTATGAGATCTTGACATGAGCAGAAATCAAGAATAGGATGCTTAACTGACTGAGCCACCCAGCACCCCAAGAGCCCAGTCATTTTTAACCAAGGTTGGAAAACTTACTAATAATCAATGTTTTTGAATCAATTACTGGGGAAATTTAGCCACACACACACACACACACACACACACACACACTTCACCTGGACCTGATTCCTTGACTTCACAGAGCAAAAGCTGCAAGTTACAACAGAGTCAAACAATAGCAATAGAAAGTTGCTCTGTTTCCTGGTTAAGCTTGAGCAAGTCAAGGGGGCAAGATTTTGTCTTCTTTTTGTTGCAAGTTATAAAATATTGGGAGAAGTCACAATTCAACACTACTGTGGTTTCTTATCTCTAAATATTGTTCTATTTTAGTGGCCATCAAAAGATGCCTCTCTGGCCTTTGGTAAGTAGAGAATCTGAATTCTCCAACATTTAGCTCCAGCAGAAAAGACCCTGTGTCTGATTTTCCCACTGATATATCCAGTTCCTAGAATAGTGTGTGACACATAACAAGCTGTGGTGAATCAAATAGAAATCTGGCAAAGGTTTAAATAGCAGCTTAACAATTTTACAGGCTAAAGGCACTCCATCCCAGGATTTATAAGACAGTATTATAACCTTGCATGCTGTCACAATACTGAAAACAATTCAAAATGGCTCCCATTCCTGGTTTGGGATTTACATGCAATCCTCTTTGAAGTCAGGTATTGTGTCATAATCTTTCACTGCAGGTAATGAGGGGTACATTGTCTTCTAGAAAATACAGAAAAACACCTCCAACTTCATTATATGAAGCTAATATTACTCTGATATCAAAAACAAATAGGATACAAAAAATGCACGCCAACATTTTCCTTAAATATAAATGCAAAAATCCTTTTCAAAATGTTATTAAATATAATTCTGCAATGTATAAAAAGAACTCTAAGCCACGATCCAGTGGGATTTAACCTAGGGATACAAGACTGTCTCTTATTTGAAAATCAATTAATGCCATCCAGCATATTAACAGAGTAATAAAGAAAAACACAGGATCATATCAATCAAAGAAGGAAAGTCATTTTACAAATCCAACACCCATTAATGATAAAAACTCTTAGAGGACATATAAGAAAACGTTCTCAATTGACAAAGGGATACTATATAAAACCTGTAACGAAATCATACTCAATGGTAAAAGATTGGTTGTTACCCTCCATGATATTAGAAACAAGGCAAAAATATCCACTCTTGCTGCTCTCATTCAACAAGATGTTGCAAAGTCTAGCCAGTTCAATAAGACAAGAAAAGGTAATAAAATAAATACAGATCTAAAGAGAAAAAAACAAAACTGCCACTACTGGCAGAAGACATCATTGTTTATGTAGAAAATTCCAATTGATCCAAAGAGAAGAGAATAAGAAAACCTTCTAAGCCAAAAGGGAACTCAGTGTGGTCATAAGGTACAAGATAAACATAAAAATCAATTGTATTTCCACATATTACCACTGGACATTTGGACAACATAAAGTTAAAATTATAATACCATTTACATGAAATGTTTAATGCAAATTTAATAAAACATATACAGGTCTTGTATGCTGAAAACCACAAGATGCTAATGAAATAAAATAATAACTAAATAATAATTAACTGGAGGGACATATCCTACGCATGGATGGGATGACTTAATATAGTAATGATATCATTTTTTCTCAAATTGATGTGCATATTTAACCCAATTCCTATCAAAATTCTAGCAAAACATTTTGTAGATATAACCAAGGTTATAAAATTTATGTGTAAAGGCAAGGAATTAGAATAGCTAAAATAATTTTGAAAAAGAATAAAGTGGGAGGACTCAGTCCACCTGATGTAACAACTTATTACATAGTTACATTATTCAAGATGGTGTATCAGTAGAAAGATAAGTATACAGAACAATGTAACAATACAGAACCTGGAAATAGATCCACACAAATTACACACAGTTGAATTTTGACAAGATACAAAAGGAATCCAATGTAGAAAGGATAGCCTGTTCAACAATGGCGTAAGAGCAAATAGATATTCATACGTAGAAAAAAAAATGACCTATGAGCCTGGTTGGCTCAGTCAGTTGACCGTCAGACTTCGGTTCAGATCATGATCTCGCGGTTTGTGAGTTCAAGCCCCGCGTCCGGCTCTGTGCTGACAGCTCAGAGCCTGGAGCCTGCTTCAGATTCTATGGCTCCCTCTCTCTCTGCCCCTCCCCTGCTTACACTCTGTGTCTCTGTCTCTCAAAAATAAATAAACCTTTAAAATTTTAAAAGAAAAAAAAATGACTTAAACTTTAACAACAGCAACAAGATAATTAAATGGATCAAAGAATTAAAGATAAATATACAAATGTAAAATGTAGAGAGAAAAGAGGAGAAAGTCTTTGAGAATTAGGACTAGGCAAAAAATTTTTAGATATAACACTAAAAGCATGACCCACAAAAGAAAAAAAAAGAGGGGCACCTGGGTGACTCAGTTGATTAAGTTTCCAACCATGGCTCAGGGCATGATCTCACGATTCATAAGTTCAAGCCCTGCATCGGGCTCTATGCTGACGGCTTAGAGCCTGGACCTGCTTTAGATTCTGTGTCTCCATCTCTCTCTGCCCCTCCCCCACTCATGCTCTGTCCCTCTCTCTCTCTCAAAAATAAACATTTAAAAATAAATAAATAAATAAATAAAATGGTAAAAAAGGATTTCATCAAAATTAAAAAAAAAATTGCTTTGTGAAATACCCTGTTAAGGGTATGAAAAGCAAGCTACAGGAAGGGAGAAAATACTTGCTAACTTCATATCTGCCACAGGACTAGTAAATAGACTCCATGAAATTAAGTCTCTTTACTTAAGAGTGAAAACAAAGAATTCAATTAGAAATAAGCAAAAGGAATGAAGAGACATTTCATTGAGTAACATATATGGATGGCAAATCCGCATGTGAAAGATGTGCAATTTCATAATTCATTAGAAAACTGCAAAAAAAAAAAAGAAATCCACAGTGGTATATTTCTCATATTTATTCAAATGGCTAAAACAAAATTTAAAAAAAATAGTGAAACTGCAAATGCCAGAAAGGCTGCAGGAGTTACCGGATCATTCATATATCACTGCTGAACACCTAGAATGATAGAACCAGTCAGAACAACAGCTAAATGCTAAAAACGCAACTATCACGTGGCCCACAATTGCACTCCCTTGTATTTATCACACACACACACACACACACACACACACACAATAAAAGCATGTATCACACAAAAAATATGTATACAAATGTTTATAGCAGCTTTATTCATAATAGCCAAAAGGTGGAAACAACACACATGTCCTTTAATGTGTGAATTTTTAAACAAGCTATAGTACAACCATACCTTGGAATGCTCTTCAGAAATAAAAAAGGAACCAATGAAGAAGCATGTGAAAATCTGGAGGAAGCCCTAGAGAATTATTCTGGGTGAAAAAAAAAAAGCATTAGCAAAAGGTGAGATACAGTATGGTTCAATTTATATACCATGAACAGGATCACAAAATTATGGAAATGAGACAAGATTAGTGATTGCTGGGAAATTAGGGTGTTGGGAATGCAAGAAAGTATGTGTGTGTCTGAATGACAGGTATAAAGGACCATATAAATAATCCTTGCAGTACTAGAAACATCCTGTATATTTACTGCATCCGTGTCAAAATCCTGGTTGTGATAGTGTACCATAGTTTGCAAGAAGTTACCTTGGGAGAAAGTGGGTAAAATGTGTACAAGATCTCTTTGCATTGTTTCTTAACACTACCCATAATTCATGTGGTTTTTTGGTGCAGTAGTAAATAAGGTCGATTCCTTGATTTCTTTTTTTGCTGCTTCGCTATTGGTGTATGGAAATAAAACAGATGTCTGTACATTGCTTTCCTTTCCTGCAACTTTGCTCAATTCATGTATTAGTTCTAGTAATTTTTTGGTGTAGCCTTTTAGGTTTTCTACACAGAGTATCATGTCATGTGAGAATAGTGAAAGCTTGGCTTCTTCTTTGCCAGTTTGGATGCCTTTTATTTCTTTTTGTTGTCTAGTTACCGAGGGTAGGACTTCCACTACCATGTTAAAAAACAATGGTGAAAGTGGACATCCCTGTCTTGCTCTTGACTGTAGAGAAAAAGCTCTCAGTTTTCCTCATTGAAGATGATATTAAGTGTGGGTCTTTTGTATATGACCTTGATGATGTTGTGGTATGTTCCTCTATCCCTACTTTGTTGAAGGTTTTTATTAAGAATGGATGCTGTATTTTGTCAAATGCTTTTTCTGCATCTGTTGAGAAGATCGTATGGTTCTTATCCTTTCTTTTATTAATGTCGTGTATCACATTGATTGATTTGCAAATATTGAACCACCCCTGCAGCTCAAGAATAAGTCCCACTTGATTGTGGTGAATAATTCTTTTAACGGACTGTTGGGTTCAATTTGCTAGTATCTTGTTGAGAAATTTTGCATCCATGTTCATCAGGGATATCGGCCAGTAGTTCTCCTATTTAGTGGGGTCTTTGGTTTTTGAATCAAGGTGATGCTGGACTCCTATGAGTTTGGAAGTTTTCCTTCCATTTCTATTTTTATAAACAGTTTGAGAACAATAGGTATTAACTCTTCTTTAAATGTCTGGTAGAATTCCTCTGGGAAGCCTGAGTTTTTGCTTTTTGGGAGATTTTTGATTACTGATTTAATTTCTTTGCTGGCTATGGGTATATTTAAATTTTGTATTTCTTCCTGTTTCAGTTTTGGTAATGTGTATGTTTCTAGGAATTTATCCATTTCTTTCAGATTGCCCAGTGTTTTGACATATAATTTTTCATAATATTCTAATTGTTTGTGTTTCTGTAGTGTTGGTTTTGATCTCTCCTCTTTCATTCATGTTTTTATTTATTTGGGTCCCTTCTCTTTTCTTTTTGACAAGTCTGGCTAGGGATTTATCAATTTTATTAATTCCTTCAAAGAATCAGCCCTTAGTTTCATTTGTTTGTTCTACTGGTTTTTCTGTATCATTTATTTCTGCTCTAATGTTTATTATTTCTCTTCCTCTGGTGGCTTTAGGTTTCATTTGCTATCCCTTTTCTAGCTCCTTTAGGTGTATAAATATTTTATTTTTAAATAATATCTACATCCAACTCACAATTTTATAAACATGGGGCTCAAACCCACAGCGGCCAAGATCAAGAGCTTCATGCTTCACCAAGTGAGCCAGCCAGGCACCACCCCTCCTTTGCAGCATCAGACTCATTTCAGGGATTTAAATTTTTATCATAGTTGATAATTTAATGGGGATAAAAGGTAACTCTTGGGTTACCCAGTAATAATAATTATGTTTTAAAATATGCAGATAATCTTTACTTACACTGCATGCTGTATTTTTACGATCTTTGTTAATTTTTTTTTTTATTGTTGGCTATGTGTGGGTATGTGTGTTTATGGATTTGAAAGTGATATTTATTTTGGTATTAGAAGTCAACTATGATTATCTAAAATAGATGAATAAAAATATTTTCCAAAAGAAGAAATTATATACATCCCTAATCATATAAAATACATTCTTTAAGTTCCTTTTTTAAAATTTTATAACACATTACTCCAATTCTTGGAATAACAAGACTGTCTACAAAAGTAAGAGTAAATAATCAATAATAAACTCTCTATATGGGAAATTATTCCCCATTCAAGCATTCCCTGTTCATATCCTATTTTACTAACCCAGCGAAGGATAGAAGGGTAGACACCTAGTGATATTTGGACGCAATACAAAGACAATCGAAAAAGTGAAAACATGGAGGATTTACAAAAAGCACCTTATGAATGATTATGTTTAGACATCAAATACAAAGATCAAAAGGAAAAGATAGAGTTTAGTTTGTGCTCATAATCAGTTAATTATGTTCCCTTCTGCTAAGGAAATTCAAACTTAACATGCACAAATTACATTACAAATCAGTGGGAAATAACTTGCATTAATTTACCCCTCTATGGAATTATATTAAGTATATATCATTTTACCCAGAAATTTTATAAACAGACATATTAGTATTTTAGTTTTGAATATGTAAATCATGTATACGTTATGCGCTTGCTTTCTCTTGAGGAAGAGTCATCTGCGGCGTGTTACTAGGAATAGAAGATGAGCGCTCCCGCCCCCTACAACTTAGTATCATCATCATCAGAGGAAACGACGCAAACACTGGACGGAACAACGCTTTACTCGCACGGGAAAGAGGTAGACCAAGATCAGCTTCAGTAGTGGGCATGTCTCCGGAGTCCAGGGGAGTCCCCTGGGCAGCCAACCCAGGGCAATTGGCCTGCATACACACCTCTCGTGCTACAGCAGAAGGACCTTGTTCCACTCCCTGCAGGGAACAAATACAGCTGGTTGACTAAGTGCCACATGACACACAGGCTTCAGCAGAACAAAGGGACACTCCTTGAGTCTGAATAAGGTGATAAATCCAGCACAAAGCAATGAGAGCTCTCTCCTGGTAAGGAAGGGTTCCAGGCCCAGCACCCATTCTCATGTGGCTGAAAGAAAGTCAAAAGACTCCACCAATGAGACTACCTTCCCCAACACTTTCATGGGGATTTTACCTCCTCCATATTTTTACCTTAGCACTAAAAATAGAATATAACCTTCACAGAAGACTCCACAGAGAAGTCATTAGATAATGAGAATATGAATCATTCTCTAGTCATTTATAACACAGCAAAGAGGCCAGAAAACAGAACAGAACAAAACCCTAAAATAGCAAAGAGAAGTCGAGTCAACCCAATTATTTTTATATTAAATGCATACTTGTTATAAAATATTGAGTTACCTGATTTATACATCTTGTTTTTACTCTTCCCAAAACTCCTAAGTGTCAGAAAGGTAGGTATTTTTATTGGCACTTCTTTGGAATGAAAATTGGAATTTGGATCTATTCCAACAATGTGTTGGAAACATTTTAACCATAAATTGCCTCTCAGGCCCTTACTCATAGTTACTTGCTTTCAATATCTAAATGTTGTACTTTGCTTTCCCAGCATATAGCCTCTATAAAGTAATGAAGTAGAATTTGAAGGTGGTTTCTTAAAATCAAAACCCTGCTTAGTAAAAAGAAAAACACTGAATGACAAAAATTAGAAATTTATTTGATCCAACATGGATATATAACAGAAGAATTTCATAACTCAATGGTGTTCAAATAGACGAGGATTTACTTAATATGTCCACTTTAATATGGCTTAAAGTAAATATTGTAGTATGGCAGAAAAAAATTAATAACAGCATATCATGATGGAAAATGGATTATGTTCAATAATGTTGAGTGATAACACAAAATTATATTTTATCTACTACACCACAGTAAAAAATGTTGGCATTTATAGACCAAGCTCTGGATTCACAACTACTTCTTTTAAATAAAACCTGCAATTTTTGCAACATGCTACATATTATCAAACATTTACTTTATGCAAAAATTTATAGCTGAATATGTGCACATCTGTATGTCCACAGATTGGATTTCAACATCTATTAGTTTAAGTTTGTCTATTAAAACTTGTAACAATTTCCCTAATGATGAAAATAAAAGATTTCATTGCAAATGTATAGGCAATTGCTCTTATACAAGGGAAGAGTTCAGACTCTTATAAGAAATAGCTTTATTTGAGATTTTCCTACATAATAGTTAATAATGTATCATGGTTTCTTTATTGTAAGAATATTCTCCTAGTCATTTATCTCTTGTTTATCATTGCATCTGTAACATCAAAATCACTTTCCCACAATTACTGAAATCACTGTATATATCTTAAGGTAAATCTAGTAGCTACCATTTTTTTGGGTGATTTCAAGTTCATTTTCTTGAATAAAATTTACTAGTCCTTATCACATACTAAGAAAGAAACTTTGCATATATATAAATTTAAAATGTACATCTTTTGCCCACAGATATGTAAATTACCTGTGAAAAAGCTATTGTCTAAAGTATAACACAAACACATAAACATTAATTGTTGACTCACTGGTAGGATTTCTTGGTCATTAATTGCATAGTATTTATCTCTGTTAGTATCTTCATTTAGACATACATAAATATTTACATAGGCATCTGCAATCCAAGTGCAAAATACCATCTATTTAATTGGCAATATATAATTTTGAAACAGTGAGAAATAATGTGAACAGCTTAAATTTTATTTCTTCTCCAACAAAAGATTACTGAGACGTTACAATCTTAATATTTTGTTAGGAACACAGCAGTTAATAAGCATTATAATGAGTTACCCTCATGAGTATAGATGAGAAATAAATAGGTCAGCAAACTAAATAAATGGATAGAGTTTTGCTACTGTGTAATGGACTAATATGCACCAATGGACACAATTAACATACTAAATATGTTGTAGAGTAAACTTAAAATAGAATGAAATTCATCCTTCTTGAATGCATTCCTTTTTAGGATGAATTAGCCCTTTTCCCGCTCAGTGGAAGCAGATATAAATTTCTCCCTGTTCTCATTACCCGCTGTCCTTTTCCACTAGCCCAACATCCAAGGCTAGTATGCATTTTTTTAACTACATGACAAAGACTATATACTTGCTAATAATCTAAAGAAATAAATGTACTTCCCTCCAGATATCATTTAACGATTGTTCAAGCATGGATAAGATATGACCCATGAGACTGTAATCTTGCTTACTACCTACTTTTTCTTTGAATGGTACAAGAAACAATCACAGAACAGATTGTCTAAAAAATCTGTCTATATCCTTGAAATAACCAGCCATTTCCACAGATGACTTAAATAAGAAGAGATGTAAATTCTTAAGTATGAATTATCTTGGTCATTCATTAAGTCATTCATTTAGTGAATATTTAGTGAATATATCTGTAATAGTCATCTAATTTCTTTTTTTATGTTTATTTATTTTTGAGAGAAATAAAGAGAGAGAGCACAAGTGGGGAGGGGCAGAGAGAGAGAGAGAGGGAGACAGAGTTCAAAGTAGGCTCCAGGCTCCGAGCTCTCAGCACAGAGCCGAAGCAGGGCTTAAACTCACAAGCTGTGAGATCATGACCTGAGCTGAAGTTGGACGTTCAACCGACTGAGCTACCCCAGGTGCCGCAATATTCATCTAATTTCTAGTGTTGCAAGAATAAGGGAACAAGATTCATGGAAATGCCACTTTTAAAAATTTTTTTTAAATTATCTTAAATATCGTCTGTTCATGATGTTTTAAATTATCAATATAATTTTAGATATGAAACACTTTGTTAAATGTATTCATTCATACTTAGGAATGCTTAGGGAAAAAATGCTTACAAAACCTTCTATTTGCCAAGAATGATGGCAAACACTAGAGATATGGAAGTGAATTAAAAACAAAAACAAAAACAAAAAATCTTTTCTCTCTGGGAACTTACCATATGGTATGGAAAGAGATATATGATGAATAAATTAAAATTTCATTATAATATATGTGGGAAAGTTATGAATTCCATTGAGAAAAGCAGTGCATGTTAATGGAAATGGGTGTGTTAAGAAAATTTCTCTCATCCATTCATTTAGACCTTCATTTAGACATTCATTCATCACATCAAAATATATAAACCAGTAATCAGAGCACGTGGGTGGCTCAGTGTGTTAAGCGTCCAACTTTGGCTCAGGTCACAATCTCAGGGTTCATGAGTTTGCGTCTTGCATCGGGTTCTGCTCTGACAGTGAAAAGCCTCATTGGGATTCTCTCTCTCCTCCTCTCTCTGCTCCTCCCCAACTCATATGCAATCAATCTCTCTCCCTTCTCTCTCAAAATAAATAAATCAACTTAAAAATATATGCCAGTAAATATGCAAAGTACTGAGATATTACAATAAATGAAACAGCCAAAGTTCTTTGCCCACACAAAGCTTACATCCAAAAAGAGGGATAAAATAAATAATTTTAAAAAATAGCATGTTGTAGTGACAGGTGACAGAAAATAAAATAGGAAACTAGGAAAAGGAAAAGGAAGTATGTAGAGAAGGGGCATGAGAGGAGGATGGCCATGGGGGTCTCATTGTAAAGATAAGTTGATTAAAGATTTGAATGATGTGTGGGAACTTGCAGGCAGATAAGTGAGGTGGTGGGGTGCCTGGCTGGCTCAGTCAGTTAAATTTCTGACTTGATCTCGCTGTTCGTGGGTTTGAGCCCCCATGGGGCTCTGAGCTGTCAGCCCTGACAGCTGTGTTTCGGATTCTGTGTCTCCCCTCTCTCTCTCTCTCTCTCTCTCTCTGCCCCTCGCCTTCCCCTGCTCGTGCTCTGACTCTCTCTCTCTCTCAAAAATAAAATAAAATATTAAAAAATGTAAAAAGAAAATGATAAATGAGGTGGAAGGAGAGTACATACCTTTAATGTTCAAAGAATAGCAAGGCAGCCAGACTGGCCGATGTAAAGATCTGTAGAAGTAAGAGAAGATGGTATGAGAGGTAAATGATTATGTGACGAATGTTTATTTCCTACGGCTGTCGTAACAAATTAACAGAAATGAGGGGCTTCATCCAAAACAAATCTATCCTCTTTCAGTTTTGGAGGTCAGAAGTATAACATTAAGGTGTGGGCAGGGTTGCATTCCTCCGGGATGCTTCAGGAGAGAACCTACTTTGCACTATTTCCAATTCCTGGAAGCTGACAGCATCCCTTGGCTCATGGCCTCTTTCCTGCTTCACTTCAACGTTTTGCTTCATGCCAAACTATTGTTTCCACTATTGCATTTACTTTTGATTGACTCTTCATCTGTTCCTTTTATCAGGAGCTGTGTGATCACACTGGCACACCAGATTATCCAGAATAATCGCTCATCTCAAAATCCTTAACATGATCACATCTGGAAAGAGTCCTGTGTAATATAAGATAATATTCACAGGTTTGAGGTGGTAGGATATGGACATTTTTCAAGGGTGTTTCAGTATTGCTTAGCCTATCACATGGGTTCTTATAGTTCATAATATATTTTCACCTTTTGCTTAGAGTACTCTTTATATACAGGGATTAGGGAATGCCATTTGGCAATGTAACATGATAGAGATAAGGAATGAAGCCACACGGATGTCTGTAGGGAAACTATCAGGCATAGAAAACATCAAGGCAAAGAAACAGGTGTGAGCATTCCTCTAAGCTGAGAAATGGCAGTGTGGCTGGAACACAGTAAACTAGTTGGAGAACGGTAGAGGTAGAAATTATAAAGGTAGATATAGTAGAAATCTGGACAGAAGGCTTTACAGACCATTTCAGGAGGCCTGGATTTTACTCTCTGGATTTACTTATACCAAGTATAAATGGTATTGTAAGCCATAAATTAATGAGATCTTGAAGAGAATGAATGCAATCAGAGAGAAGGAAAGTTCTTTAGCTGAGTTAGAGAATTCCAAAGTGTGAAGGCTGGGAAATTAAGGAAGAACCATCAAAAGAGACAAGACAGAATAACCACAGGGTAAGGAAGAACCAGGACTTAGAAGAACTTAGAAGAAAAGTGAAGAAAGTTCCTCAAGACAGTGGGGGAGGTGAGCACTTATTTCAATCATTGCTGAGAGTTTAAATAAAATAACTGAGAGCTATTTTCAGACAGATTAATTCTGGAAGATGTCACATGTGGGAGAAATGGGCAGGAAGATCAACATCTATGTGCCTTTCCTACCTCTGGACAAATCCTGATCTTCCTCAAGGAAAGAGTAATTGGTGAAATTCCCAGCACTAATTTAGCAGTGGAATGAGATAAATTTCCTCCTCTCTACCCACTCCATCATCCTGACATTCTCTTCCACGGACATTTATCCAGTTGTCTCTTAACGACCAATGGGCCCCTGGGAGACGCGAGACTTACCACGTGAGGATGGGGATCAAGGAAGGAGGAAGACTTCCAGCAACGAAGTCACCAGTTAGAGGAGATATTTGCTACAGCTGGGAAGAAGATGAATTGTTCTCCCATCTTCAAGAAGGAAAGCACCTCTGGGCTCCAGGATTTCCCACCACTAAGTCTCTCTCTAAATACATTCGTACATGAATTTTACGCAAACATATCTATGTGAACTTGTTTGTATAAAACTGATCAGTTCTATTTTATTTCACAGAAAAGAGCTCTTCTCTTGAATGAAATAGGATTTAATTTTCATAAAAATAAAAAAAAAATCTGTTAAGTAGTAAAGGCCTCATAAAATGTATAGTGGTCAAAACCCAGTGCTATAGCCTTTGAAGGAAAATCCCCATAAGAACTGCTCTACTTTGCCACCTACCCTCCTTGGATGTACTGCATATTTATAAGCTTAGTAAAACTGAGTCACATAACTCCAAAATATTAGACTCCACATAACTATTTGCAATATCTATATTTGCTATATCTATACCAAGTAGAACTATTTGCTGTAGGTAAATTTGCTACATATCTGCAAATCATGATGCACCAAATAGCAATGGCTCTTGTTAAAAAGTAAGTAAATTTATATAAGTTTAAATGATAAAACCCTTTAAATTATAATATGTTATTCAAACATCAAACTACTGCCCCTCATTTAAGAGAACAAGCAAGGGGTGCCTGGGTGGCTCAGCCGGTTAAGCGTCCGACTTCGGCTCAGGTCATGATCTTGTGGTCCGTGGGTTTGAGTCCCTGTTTCAGATTCTGTGTCTCCCTCTTTCTCTGATCCTCCCCTGTTCATGCTCTCTCTCTCTCTGTCTCAAAAACAAGTAAATGGTAAAAAATAAAAATAAGAGAATGAGCAAGTATTTAATATTTTAATTTTGATACGTTAAACTTTTTTTAACAGCAAATAAATTACAAAACAAATATTTTCCTTAAATCCTTAAGTTACATATTCTTGTAACTCAGGAAATTAAAAATATGAGTCTCCCTTTAAAGAATCTGATAAAAGGGTTGGCTGTTCCCCTGAGAAAATGGTGCATTCACACAAAATTCTATGTGCAATTACACAGTTAATATATTCCTCTGAAATCCAACACCAGATCCTCTCCAGGAGCTCTATCCCTCCATAGGCTCCAGTTAAAACCTCCTGACTCGATTTTATTTGCCTCATATGTTTAATGTAAATGATTTTCTTTAGAGAAAAATTTAGATGTTCTTCCACAATTAATATGCGTTGCCTTTAGCATACTTTCTTTTTATTCCTAGGAAAGGAAGAATATTTGAGGACATAAAACTTAGTGGAAAGCATTGTTTTGTTTATTACTCATCGTATCTTCTTGAGATTAGTTTTGTAAATCAATATATCTGCACTAGAAAATGTATCTGTGTTTATTGTAAATCAATACACTGAAAAAATGTATGTTGTTTAAATGCTGATATCCAAAGCCTCAATGCATCTGCCTATTTTGAAGTATTAGGATATTATGAGTACATTAAAAAAAATTTAGTGCATTAATGTAAAGTAAAACTGAAAGGAAATATTGATTTTTTTAAAGTTCAGGTTTATTAAATAGCCTTGGGAAAATGTAAGATCCAATAATACAATATTTATGAATTAAAGTATAATGGAAACTGATATCTACTAAATTTTTATATTGTGGTTATATCCATTTTACAGTGTAAGAGGTTGCAACATGATTAGCAAAACAAAGACAAAGACTGAGTGGAAAAGTCAGAATTGCTTATTATATGAAGCATTCAATCACACTTGGAATTATATTTTCTTTCACTGAAAATTTTTGAAAGAGACAAATATATATGTTTTTAATTCTTGAAATGTAAACATTCACATTACGTTTTCTTTTATCCTTAAAAACAAGGAAACTCAGCCAAACATTAATATTTGATAACATTGAAAAACATGTTCCCCAAAAAGGATATGCAATTAATATATGTGTGTGTATGTTTATACATATATGTGTATATATATGTGTACATATATGCACATATAATATATGTGTACACATACGTATATATATGTGCATGTATATATATGTATGTATATATACACATATGTATACGTATGCACATACACACATGCACACACACAAATAACTTTTAGTTGATAATGTCTAGAACTTTAAAAAAAAGAAAACTACAAAACAGGAATATTTATATACTGATTTGTTGGTACACAGATTTCTATGAATATCTGTTAACCTTGTAGAAGAGATCTTTAAGACTGCATCGTGACTTTAAAAACTTACAGAATGAACCCTTTCATGCAGATGATTTTTGATGATTTCACAAGGACAAATTTTAGTCATTTAAAATTCATCAGTAGCATCTTCCTAAGATCCATCAATAGTGTGGTGAAGCAATGAATTCATTTAAAATGAACTAATCATAAAATCACACCATGATGAAATACATGTCTCAGAATGGCATACCCACGCTTTATTTAAATGAAGCACAGTCATCCAGAGTCACTAAAGGTGCTTAGTTTCTGAGATGAAAATTGGATTTAAATCTAAATATCCTTATTTACTACATTGATTCAAATATAATGATAAGTCAAATATAATGATAAGAACATGAATCAATAAATACACAAACAATAAAGTCCAACAGAATGCTAAAAAAGGATAAGAATATGGAAAGAAAAATTTCCTCAAAATAGCTAAAATTATAATGAAACTCTAGTATGATGTTGGTAAAAGAGTAAACAAAGAGACAAAGGGAATAGGAAAAAAAAGAAGAAGATTTAGTCATTTTAACCTCTAAATCTGCTATTTACTCAAGAAGCATTACAAATGCATTAGGAAATTCATTCAATAACTGTTATTAGAAAATTAGCTATCCATGGTGAGAAAATAAAGTTAGAGCCACTTATACAAATAAAACAACATTTCCAGATAAATTAATGACATAAATGTTTAAATGAAAATTCTTCAAGTGATATCTAGAAAACGGATACTATATTTGTGATATTGAGTAGAATAGAAATTGTTTAAAAAATGAAAGCAAAAAGATTAAAATAAAGATTGAGATAATTAGTTCTATATTAAATACTCTTTCCCTGAACAACAAAAGATAAAATAGGTAAGGTTAAAATATAAATCACAAACTGAGGGAAGATGTTTCAAAACATATAACTGAAAAGGTACTATTATCCAAAATACATTATAGAATTCAGGCAAAGCAATAAGAATTTTAACAACTCAAAAATATACAAAGGATAAAATAAAACACAAAGGTGAACGTTCTAAATTCTTAATGATGTGAAAAGAGGTTTAATTTTTTTCCTTTTAATTCCAGTTAATTAACGTACATATGTTTTCTATCAGTTTCAGGTGTAAAATAGAGCGATTCAAACATCTATACATTGCCCGCTTCTCATCAAGAGAAGTGTACTCTTAATCCCCTTCACCTATTTCACCGATCCCCCACCAACCCCCACTTTGTTAACTGTTTATTCTCTACAGGTAAGAGTCTGTTTTTCCATTTGTCTCTTTCCTCCCGCCCCACTTTGTTTGTTGGTTTTGTATCTTAAATTCCACATGAGTGAAATAATATGGTGTCTTTCTCTTACTGACTTATTTCACTTAGCATTGTATTCTAGACCTATCCATTTGTTGAAATGGCAAGACTTCATTCTTCTAATATTCATATAATATATATTGTATATTAATTATATTATAATTATGTATCATATATATAATCTTTAAACGTCATCTATCAATGGACACTGGGGTGGCTTCTATAATTTGTCTATTGTAAACAATGCTGAAATAAACAAAAGGGTACATACATCCCTTCGAGTTAATGTTTTTGTATTATTTGGGTGAATATCCATTAGTGCAATTACTGGACTTAGAGTGGTTCTATTTTTAATTTTTTGAAGAACCTCTGTACTGTCTTCTGCACTGGTCATAACAGTTTTCATTCCCACCAGTAGTGCACAAGGGTTTTCTTTGTCTCCACATCCTCACCTATAGTTGTTTTTTCCTGTGTTTTTGACTTTAGCCATTCTGAGAGGTATGAAGGGATACCTTTTTGTGGTTTTGATTTGCATTTCCCTGATGAGGAGTGATGTTGAGCATCTTTTATGGGTCTGTTTATTGTGTATATCTTCTTTGGAGAAATAACCGTTCATGTCTTCTGCCCATTTTTTAATTGGATTATTTGCTATTTTGGTGTTGAGTTGTATATGTATATATATATTTTGGATACTAACCTTTTATAAGATATGTCATTTGCAAATATCTTCTCCTATTCATCAAGTTATCTTCTAGTGTTGTTGGTTGTTTCCCTTGCTGTGTAGAGCTTTTTTGTTTTGATGAAGTCTCAATACTGTATTTTTGCTTTTGTTCCCCTTGCCTTAAGAGACATATCTGGAAGGATGTTGCTACAACCAATGTCAGAGAAATTACTGCCTGTGCTCTCTTTTAGGGTTTTTATAGTTTCAGGTCTCACACTTAGGTCCTTAATCCAATTTGAGTTTATTTTTGTACATGATGTAATAAAGTGACCTGGTCATTCTTTTGCCTATAACTGTTCAGTTTTCCCAACACTATTTGTTGAAAAGACTGTGTTTTCCCATTGCATATTCTTTCTTTCTTTGTTGAAGACTCATTGACCATATAAGTGTGGGTTTATCTGGGCTTTCTAATCTGTTCCATTGATCTATGTGTCTATTTTTGTGCCAGTACCATACTGTTTTGATCACTACAGCTTTGTAATATACCTTGAAGTCTAGAATTGTGAGACCTCCAGTTTTGTTTTTCTTTCTCAAGATTGGTTTGGCTATTCGGTGTCTTTTGTGGTTCCATACATATTTTAGGACTGTTTATTCTAGTTCTGTGAAAATGGTGTTGGTATTTTTATAGGTATTGCGATAAATCTGCAGATTGCTTTGAATAGTCTAGACCTTTTAACAATTTTAATATACTTAAATTGTTTAATAATTTAGCAGTATTTGTTCTTCCAATCCATGAGCATGGAATGTCTTTCCAATTCTTTGTGTCTTCTTAAATTTCTTTCATCAAAGTTTTATAATTTTCAGAGTACAGATCTTTCACATCTATGGTTAGTTTTATTCCTGTTTCTTAGTGTTTTTGGTGAAATTGTAAATAGGATTGTTTTGTTAATTTCTCTTTCTGCTGCTTCATTATCAGTGTATAGAAATGCAACGATTTTTGTACATTGATTTTATATCCTGTGATATTGCCCAATTTATTTATCAGTTCGAGTAATTTTTCAGTACAGTCTTTAGGGTTTTCTATATCTCTTATCATGTCATCTGCAAATATCGAAAATTTTACTTCTTCCTTACCAATTTTGGATGTGTGTGTGTGTGTGTGTGTGTTTTCTTTTTGTTGTCTGATTGTTGTGGCTAAGAGTGAGAGTGGATCCTTGTCTTGTTCCTGACCTTAGAGGAAAACCTGTGAGTTTTTCCTATAAAGCCTTTATTATTTTGAGGGATGTTCCCTCTAAACCTACTTTGTTGAGGATTTTTAACATGAACGGATGTTGTAGGCTATCGCATGCTTTTTCTACACCTATTGAAATGATCATATGGTTTTTATTCCTTCTCTTATTGATGTGATGTACCACACTGATCGATTTGGGAATATTGAACCACCCTTGCAATCCAGGAACAAATTCCACTTAATCATGATGAATGCTTTTTTAAATGTTTTGGTGGATTTGATTTGCTAATATTTTCCTGAGCATTTTTGCATCTCTGTTCATCAGAGGTATTGGCATGTGGTTCTCTTTTTTTCTGTAGTGTCTTTACCTGCTTTTGGTTTTAAGGTGATGCTGGCTTCACAGAATGAATTAGGAAGTTTTACTCAGTCTTCTAATTTTTGGAAAAGTTTGAGAAGAATAGGTATTAACTCTCCTTGAGCTGTTTCTTAAAATTCTCCTGAGAAGCCATCTGGTCTTGGCTTTTTGTTTGTTGGAAGTTTTTGATTACTGATTCAATTTCATTGCTGGTAATCAGTCTGTTCAAAATTTCTATTTTTTCCTGCTTCAGTCATGGTAAGTTATATGTTTGGAGGAATTTATCTTTTTCTTCTAATTGTCCAATTTGTTGGCATATAATGTCTCATAATGTTGTCTTACAATCATTTGTATTCCTGTGATGTGGATTGTGATGTTGTTTATTTGAGTCTTGCTGTCTTTCTCTTTCTCTTTCCCTATCTCTCCTTATGAGTCTGGCTAGAAGTTTGTCAATTATGTTGATCTTTTCCAAGAACCATTTTCTAATTTCATTGATATGTTCCATTGTTTTGTTTTGTTTTGTTTTGTTCCTGTATCTTATATTTCTGCTCTAATCATATTTATTCCTTTCCTTCTGCTGGTTTGGGTTTTGTTTGTTCTTTTTCTAGCTCCTTTAGGTGTGAAGTTAGGTTGTTTATTTGATATTTTTCTTGCCTCTTGTGGCTATATGCTTCCATCTTGGAACAGCTTTTGCTGCAACCCAAAGATTTTGGATTGTTGTGTTCTCATTTTCATTTCAATCCATGTAGTATGTTATTTATTTTTTGATTTCTTGGTTGACTCATTCATTGTTTAGTAACATGTTACTTAACCTCCATTTGTGCCCTTTCCAGATTTTTTCTTGTGTTTGATTTCTAAATTCGTAATATTGTGGTCACAATAAAATGAATGCTATGACTTCGATCTTTTTAAATATGTTGAGACTTCTTTTGTGGTCTAATATGTGATCTATTCTGGAGAATGTTCTATGTGTACTTGAAAAACATATGTATTCCTCTGTTTTAAGATGGAATGTTTTAAATATATCTGTTAAATCCATCATCTGATCCAGTGTGTCATTCAAAGCTACTGTTTTCTTGTTGATTTCTGTTTGGGGGGTCTGTTCATTGATGTAAATGGCATGTTAAAGTCCTCTACTATTAACATATTATCAACTAGTTGTTTTATGTTTGTTTTTAGCTGTTTTATGTATTTGGGTGCTTTCATGTCGTGTGCGTAAATGTTTACAATTATTATATCTTCTTGTTGGATTTTCCCCTTTATTATATAGTGTCCTTCATCATCTCTCATCACAGTCTTTGTTTTAAAGTCTATTTTGTCTAATATAAGTACTATTACCTCAGGTTTCTTTTGACATCCATTTGCATAATAAATGTTTCTCCATCCCCTCCCTTTCTTTTTATTTTTTAATTTTTTTTTAAATTTTAATACTGGTATAATTAGCGTACAGTGTTATATCAGTGGCAGGTGCATCCCTTCATTTTCAATCTATATTTTAGGTCTGAAATGAGTCTCTTAAAGTCTGCATCTATATGGGTCTTGTTTTTTTTTTTAATCATTCCCTCACCCTCTGTTTTCGATTAGAGAATTTAGTCCATTTATATTCAAGTAATTATCAATATGTATGCCATTTTAGTATGTACTTTGTGGTTGTTTTGTAGTTCTTTTTTGTTGGTAGTTCTCTGATTTTTTTTTCTCTTACTTTCTTTCATGGTTTGCTGGTTTTCTATAGTTATATACTTAGATTCTTTTTCTTTAGTTTTTGCATATCTATCACTGGTTTTTGATTTGTGGTTACCATTAGGTTTGCATCTAACATCTACATATAGCAGTCTATATTGTGTTTATGGTCGCTGAGGCTTAAACCATTCTTTACTCCTCCCCCACCGTGTTTCAGGTATATGGTGTTATGTTTTACACCCTTTTATTGGTGAATCTCTTGACTGACATTACAGATATTCTTATTTTTACTGCTTTTGTGTTTCCTATTTTTCTTACTCTTATGTAAGGTCTTTCTTTTCCACTCAGAGTTCCCTTTGACATTTCTTATAGAGCTGGGTTAGTGGTCATGAACTTCTTTAGCTTTTGTTTGTCTGAAAACCTGTTTATTTCTGTCATTTTCTGGATTATTTATGCAGATGTGAGCATTATCTAGTTGCATCTGTGGGACAAGGTGAAACGAGGGTCTTCTTACTCTGCCATCTTCCTAGCCTCTTCCAAAAAGAGGTTGAATCTTATGCATAATCCATATTAAAATGCCTGACAACTACAAGAATTTCACTAATATGAAACTAGGTAATCCTTATGCACTACCTAACAAAACGATAAATTATTGCAACCACTTTAAAGCCAAATTCTTTTTTTTTAATATTTTTAATGTTTATTTATTTATGAGAGAGAAAGAAAGAGAGATGGGAAGAGGCAGAGAGAAAGGGAGAAAGAGGATCTGAAGCAGACTCTGCACTAACAGAAGAGAGCCTGATGTGGGGCTCGATCTCCAACTGTGAGATCATGCCCTGAGCTGAAGTCGAATTGCTTAACTGACTGAGCCACCCAGGGTCCCTAAAGACAAATTCTTAATAAATTTAGATATATTATAAATTCTATTTCTAGTCATACACACACTGTTCTAGAGAAAAGATTCTATCTAAGTTGTTTCTCCAAAAGAAAAGATTCTATCCAAGTCGTTTCTCCTGATTTACTTCCAGTAGTAAAGTTAATTGGTTAGAAAACTTAATCCATTTGTAGAGTTATTTACCCTTTGCAATATAATGTAACATGTTCACAGGTTCCAGGGATTAGGACATGGGCATCTTTGGGGGTTATTATTCTTCCTACTACAATTATTCCAAAATTAACTACATTTTTTTGAATGCGTATATCACTGTCAAATCAATGAAGAAAAGTAGGGCCATCATTTTCACTAAAGTTAGGAGAGTGATAACTTCTAAGGAGGAAGGTAAGAGGTGTAAACAAGGGGGGGGGCAAAATGGTGCAAACCTCTCTTTCTGGCAATGACTGATTTCTGAAACAAAAGTTACACATGGCTTCATATTGTCACTGCTTATCCCGCATCAGTGAGTAGAGTATTGAAGTTAGGATGTTCTACAATTTAAAATTATCAGAATTTTTTCTCCCTTGTAATTCTAAAGGTTACTGTTTTTCAAAATCTATTTAAGATGACTACAAAATAAGAAAGCCCATACACACACACACACACACACACACACACACACAGAAGTCATATTTTATGTACACAAAGGTCTATTATTCAATTAAACCAAAACAAAATGAAAATATCTGGAGCAAATGTATTGGGTTAATTCCGCTTTCACTTCACTTTCAATCTACACCATGCTTTGACCCCTGTGACACAGGAGTGTGGCTTATATCAGCTTGGTTCCTTTGCAATCTGGTTTCAGGTAAGGTCTAGAAAATGATAGGTACTGACAGGAGATTAGGAATTCAGTAGGTACAGTGAGGAAAAAGTATTTTTACTATTTTATTTATTCAATATTTGAAAAAATAAAACACACAGGTATGTTATTTTGTTATATATAAAAAGCTCAATGAGTATGATTGAACATGAAAAATCATTATTTGTGGTTGTTATTGTTCCATTCATTTATCCTTCTTTCCTCCTCCTTCCCTCTCCTCTTTCTCCTTCTTCTTGTTCAAATTCTTTTCCTCCTATGGGGCACCTGGGTGGCTCAGTCGGTTAAGCAATTCGACTTCAGCTCAGGTCATGATCTCACAGTTTGTGGGTTCGAGCCCCACGTCAGGCTCTGTGCTGACAGCTCAGAGCCTGGAGTCTGCTTCAAATTCTCTGTCTCCCTCTCTTTCTGCCCCCCCCCCCCAAGTTCTCTCTCTCTCTCTCTCTCTCTCAAAAATAAATAAACATTAAAAAAATTTTTTAATTCTTTTCCTCCTCCCACTTCTGCTTTTCCTTCCATTTCTCCTCCTCCTCCTAAAGCTCCTCCCCCTCCTCTTCCTCCTCCTCCTGCTTCTGTTTCCACTGCTTCTTCTCTTCTTCCATAGTTTTCCTTCTGTTCCTAATTTTGTTGCTCCCAGTCTTTCAGGGAGATACGATTTTTCTTACTGGTCTTCCTTTGAGCCAAAGGATAAAAGACCAGAGGACAACACAGTTGTATCAAATAATCTTGCATTGCTTTACAAAACAGTGTACAAAGAAGTGCTTTCTAGAAGCCACTGTAAATAAAATTATTTTCCCATTCCTACCTCCTCTGCATCCTTAGCTTTATTAATGTCAAACAGTAATCTAATGTATGAAAAGAAACAATAGGAAAAGACAACTATAAGTTATAATTGAACAGCTACTGATACCCTTTTTCATTCTGGCCATGAGTGAAAACATTTACTACTACACATGAATTTTTAGGCACAGTACCATGAAACGGTAAAGGAAGAAAATACTCAAATGAACATTTGATTGTGATAGAACATCACATGCAATCTTGAATCTGAATTGAACTGTTCACATTTTTTTTCTTTTCCCCTGATTATTATTCAAAACTTATTACCTTTTATACTTCTCATCTGTCAGAGTTGAGGGAGAAAGAGTAAGAGAACCTAAGTTTATAGACTGCAGACAGTTATTAGATTCTGACGAAAATATTTTGACTTTTTCATCTACACATAGATTTTCATCTACACTAGTATATATGTATGCAATTATTATTGCAGTATTTCCATGAAGAACTCTACATATGAGAGACTTTATGTTATAAAGACAAAGTATACTGTCTCTGAGGTCAAACTGCCTGAACTCAAAGCCCGATTATGCAAATTCTTGACCATGTGATCATTTATAAGTAATCTAACCTTTATAATCTCATGTCAGTCATCTATAAACTTGGGTGGCTCAGTCACTTAAGCATCTGACTTCAGCTCAGGTCACGATCTCACAGTTTGTGGGTTCAAGCCCTGCATCAGGCTGTCTGCTGTCAGCACAAAGCCTGCTTCAGATCCTCTGTCCTCCTTTCTGTCTGCCCCTCCCCCATACACACACACTCTCTCTCTCTCTCTCTCTCTCTCTCTCTGTTTCTCAAAATAAATAAATATTTAAAAAAAACTTGGGATAATAATACTGACTTTAAATATTTTATAAGCCTTAAGTTATATACATATAATATCTTTTAAAATATGTAGACTAGGGGCGCTTGGGTGGCTTAGTCTGTTGAGAGTCTGACTTCAGCTCAAGTCATGATCTCATGGCTGGTGGGTTCAAGCCCTGCATCAGGCTCTGTGCTGACAGCTCAGAGCCTGGAGGCTGCTTCAGATTCTGTGTCTCCCTCTCTCTCTGCCCCTCCCCTGATCACACTCTGTCTCTCTCTCTCAAAAATAAACCTTAAATTTTTTTAAAAGTATATAGACTAAATTAAGCATTCATACATATTAGTTATTAGTTTATGGCAAAAAGAATAATCTATGAAATTTCAATGTATATAAAGCATACTTAGATTTCTTGATGTAATTAAATGTGTATTTGTATTGTATTTACTCATTTGTTCTTTGGCTTTTCTAAAAATAATTGGAAGTTGATAATAATAAAAGATCTATGAAATAAAACATTTAAAATAAAAAATTAAGTCTTTAGTTCTTTAGGGTCACTGCTTGTATTTTCTGCTAAAGTTATTTAAAGGGTTGGAGGTAATAAATTGTTAATGATCATAATCATATGATCCAGATCATAGAAACCAACTAGAATTTAATTTTTAAATGGACCTTAGAATGTTTTATTGAGTTGATATACTTTCACTCTTTTGATTCTATTGCACATCAATCTTCATGGTGTCTGTTTTATATTTGCATTGGTATGGCGTGTCGAGAGAGGGGTAGACTAGAAGAATGTTTTCCACTTCTATCCTTAATTCGTTTTCATTTCTACAAATTTTTGTTGAAAACCTCATTGACTGCTGTCCTTTTAACTTTGTTATTTGAGAGCATGTTTTAGTTCTGAATCTGGCACACTGACTCTCTAACTGGATTCTACGTTTTCAACTATTGCTATTTATTTCTATATGTGAAATACTTCCATTCAAAACATTATTCAAAATAAAAGAACTAAGTAATAGTCATATATTGTGGATACTTTATTGGTAAGAAAACTGGGTCTCTTAGAAACCCGAGATTTAGTAACTAGAAACGCAGAGGCTAAAACAGACCATTGGAATCCAAATCTGTTCCCTTTCTAGATAGTATGCTCATATGTAAATGCATTCTAATGCATAAGAATGTTATAATAACTCAATTTTATTATATTATTGTACTTATATTATCCAGCATAATCTGTGGTCTGCTCTGAGTTGATGTATTTCATTTGCTTTATCCAGCATTGCTTATATAGCATTGCCCCTTACACTAAGTTATCTGAATGAACTGTTTCACATTATGCTCTGATGATGGCATTAGTGCTTTGTGTCTCTTCCGGGTATTGCAGACTCAAAAATATAAAGCTCATTAACATGAAACAGCTCCCTGAGGAGATATGCTATGTGGAATTCAATGTTTACAAACATTTATAGCCGTATTAATCTAAAAAGTTGTCCATTAGTTGGCAGTAAATCAGTGTGATTTGCATTGAAATATGCTACTTACCCTTAGTGGCTATGCAGCTATATATATATAATATATATATATTACATCTGTAATATATAATATATATATATATATATATAATGTGTGTATAACTTAGGATGAAACAATTATGCAATATTATATTTTAAGTTAAAGAAATCCACCAACAAGTTGAGCGAAGAATACATATTTATTGCCATGTTCAAATCTTTGACAATTTATGTATTTGATTTTCAATAGTGTTCCCTAATTCATATATATTTTTTAAAACTTACCTTAATAAGTATTACTTTGAATTCTGAGACAGACTTAACATAATCATTTTAATCCTGAATGGTAATATTCCATCTATCTAATTTCAGTGAATGAATCTAGTTACAACACAGGAAGAAAAGTCAGGATTTTATATTAAGAATTTTATATTAATCAATTTATTAAATATGGGTTAACATAGCCAATGTGATCCGGTTTCACTAATTTATTCATTTATTTAACAAATATTCATTAAGTTCATAAAATGTGTCAAGGTCTTATAGTAGACACAATGTGAAAGGAAGAAATGTCTTTATTTTATAATTTACATGAAAAGGAGGCACAAAAATAAAAACTAAGTCAAAAAATAAAGGACAGAGAGGAAGGGGGTCTTTGGAAAAGAAAAAACCTATAACCATACAAGAACTGCAACAAATAAGAGGTAAATTGTTTTCATAATAACTTTTCCATTCAGGAAAAGCAAGAGACACTGCCTTCAGAAAACCCCATTCACCAAAGTGGAGAGAAATGTAACATAAAGAAAAGGAACTCCGGACTGCCGATGGTAGTGGGTTGAGGTTGAAAGCCCTTACAGCAACAGTTGTGATCTAGCAAATGTGATCATGCTTAGGAAAATCAGGATTGAATATGTTGCATGTTTTAAACATAAACAAAGTCAAGTATATTAGAATCAACTTGACTAAAGAAAGTTATAGTGTTCTTTTATTAGATCTTACAGTGCAAATGACTACTTATTCTCAATTTTATAAATGCAATCATATCTAAATTAAAATTGCTGCAAAATTACCAATATCAAACTTCTTACAAAACCACATGGTCCGCAGTTACATGGACTTTGGTTCAAATTTCAGATTACTATTATCTGAGTTATGTTGTTCTTGAGCATTTGACCAATCTCCGTGCTCCAATCTCTTACAGGAGGACAAAAATATCACCTCTCATAATAATAAGGGGAGGAAATAAGATCAATTATAAAACATCTAGTATAGTGTCTGATATTCAAAAAGCACTTTTTGAATGTTGATTTTTTTTTCCTTTCTTCTTCATATGCTGTGTAACTGAGAAGCTTATTTGACCACCAAAATATGTGCTTCCTTTTCAGATTTGTCACTTGGAAGTATTTGCTCAATGAAGGACTATATTCTCCAGATCCATTTCTATTTGTTATGGCCATGTTGATAGTTCTAATAAAATAGGATTAAAATGTTGTGCTCTTCATGGCAGGAATATTAAAAATCAGTGTTCCGGACGTCTAGGTTTAGTTTCAACATGTAAAGAGATTGGAAGTTATCACTTCCATTCTAAACAAAGAAACAATAGCAACAACAACAACCAAAAAAAAAAAAAAAAAAAAGGACCCATGAAAGAATCTAAGGTGCAAGGCAGACAGTGATACTGAAATCTGGGCAGAAAGATGAATAGCAATAATCAACACAGATCTATTTACCTGCAGCAGGACTTTCTGGAGCCGTAAACTGTAAGGTACAGTTAAATGGGAACGTTGTGAAATTGCCCTGGCTGAATATGTACTAACAAGAACGTGAGAAACTCCTCAAAGCCACAGTCTTGTGGGTGAGTAGGGAGGCAGCTACCCTACACAATTCTCACTTTAGAGTCAAGAAAAACATTGTGGGTCTGGTTCATGAAAGGGAAGAAACTTTATAAAATATGTCCAAGTAGTTCTACAAAACAAAGTCCTACTATACGTGGGAAAAGATTTCACTAGGGCCTTCTAGGGGGTAGGACATGTCCTTAAATCCTGTACTTTTTTACTTCCTGGTCTCATAGCTGGTGAAAATAGTTATACCATGCTAAAACTTACCAAAAACAAAAGCGTGAAAACTGTATTAATTTCAGAAAAGCAGGTAAGATAATACCTTTGTTGCAGGATTTTTTTTTTAACCTCAATACCCAGGATTCATTGTCTCTCTACTTTGAAGAATGAAGAGGTGGATGCAAAATGAGCAGCAGGCAAAAGTTTATTAGAGCATAAGATTAAAAAGTAAGAATAGTAAGAAAGCTCTCTTTGCAGAGAGGGGGCATTTGAAAGTGAATGCCCGCGACAATAAGCAAGGGTCTTTGTTTCATAAGGTTCTGGTCACCTCCCCATCTTCCCCTTTGTTCCTGCTCAGTTCCTACCTTTACTGGTTGGGTAATTCTGGGTGCTGGGTTGTTCATTTTTGATTGGCCTTGAGTCCATTATGTGTGGAGTCAGACTCTGGTCATACTGCCCCTTGTGGAACATTAGTTTTACGGGTTACTTATTTTAGTTAGGTATTTTGATTGTCAAATTCCTGAAGGGAACCTGAGGGGGAAGTGGGTGGTTTCTCTTACATTCTTAAGAGAAATCTTTTGGTATCGTCAGAGGCTCCCAGTGTTGTCCCAAAATATGTGTTCTTCTCCACCCAGGAGGAAGAACTCAGGTCCTAACTTTTCCCTCTCTGCCTATTATATCGTGTCATTTCCTGTTATACTATCTTAATGAAGATATACCCATTAAACATGTTAGGCTGTTACAACACAATACACTGGTTGTATTATTGACTTTACTGTAAAGTCACAAATAATATTGGTCAAAATATATAGGTGATATCTGTTTCCCATATGGCAAGTCCAGCGGTAGGCAGTCCAAGACTAACATACCATCAAGCTCCAAGCTTGTTTTCTTCTCACCCCAGCAATTTCATCACATGGGCCTCTTTCACCAGTATGCCTTTCACTTTCTGGACACGAGATGGTTTGCAGTTCCAGTCACAATGATGAGGAAGCAAAAGGCAAGCTAACACCCTGCAAACACCCTCCTTCCAGGTAGGATATGTGTGATATTCCTCAGGAAGTCCTGACTGCCCAGGCACAAAGATAAGGAAAGAAGACAAATAAATGGTTAACTAATAGAGATCACAGTCATGCAGGACATGAGTCTCCATCAGTTTACAAATATCTTAGTAAATTATAGGAAAAAGGCAATAGTCTTATCAATAGTCTAATCTCCAGTAACCTATAGACTTAGTTTTCTGGAGCCCCCAAATCACCCTTCCTCCATAGTGATGTGGGGAAGAAAGACAAGAAGGAAATGGCAGGTAAAATTCAATATCTTTATAACCAGTAGCCCATTAACAAATACTTTAGGCTAATATGAAGTATAACATTTCTCCAGGAACCCCCTACTGTCCTAATGTTAATGCCTTACTAGGGGGGAAAACAAGCTTAGCTTGATAATAGCAAGTCCCTTGGCATCTCACAAGTCCTCTTTAGGATTTGAAAGTCCATCTGGAGACCTCCCTTTTGCCTTTACCTCTGTGAACTCCATAGTATATATCCAGTCACTCCTCACAACCCCGGTGCAGCTCTTTCTACCCATGGGTCCTGTCCCTGTGCTTTAATAAAATCACCTTTTTGCACCAAAGAAGTCTCAAAAGTCTTTCTTGGCCATTGGCCCCAGACCCCCACCACTCCAAAACCCCATCAATAACATCTATTTCTAAGCAGGAGGTGAAAGAATGAAGGAAGACCAGCACAGGTAACAGAAACAGACTATTGGTCCTGAGTTAGTAAATTGAAACTATCCTAGCATTAGGTTAAGTTGAGGATATAGTTAGAAGCAAAATTAAGAATTGCCTTGTAGTTTAAGGTAAAATATGACAATAGGTAAACTTTATTCTCAGTACAATGTGAAGCCATCTAATGATTTTAAAATGAGGAATTAAATTACCTCCGTTATATTTAAAAAAATATTCTGGCTTACTATGTGGGCGATGAATTGATAGTAATAAATGGAGACAAGAAAGATAAAATCAGATTATATTAGAAGTGATTAAGGGCACGTGGGTGGCTCAGTCGGTTAAGCATCTGACTTTGGGTCCGGTAGCGATCTCACAGTTCATGGGTTCCAGCCGTGCATCTAGCTCTGTGCTGACAGCTCAAACAAACAAAAAAAGACATAACCAATGATGGTTTGACTACAGTCTCACTGATTGAGAAAGAGAGATGGAATGACTTGAGTACAGTTTGGATGAAGACTTTATAGTATTTGTTGAGAACTGGATATAATAAGCATTTTAGTGGATATAATGTAATGAGCAAAGTGGATGAACAAAATGACTCCTACCTTTTGGTATGATCTAGCTGGTTAATTAAGTGAGGGGGGTGGAGGGAGAGACACATTTGGAAGAATGCATTATCAAAATTCTATCTTGAACATGTAAAATCAAGATGGCCTTAGACTTCTGAGCAGCTGTATGCAGTTGTAAATTACACATTGACTTGGAACTTGGTAGTAATCTAGAATGGAGATGTACAACTTAAGAATTATCACCATATGCATGTCTTCACCGTTTGAGAATATATGCAGTCATAGGTAGGTAGAGAAAGGCCTGGGATCAAGCCCCAAGAGACCTAGTGTTTAGTACACACATAATGAAGGAGAAGCTCATAGGAGTAGACTCATAAGGTGTAGCCTTCGAGCTAGAGGAAAACCAGGAAACTGTTACAGAATCTATTTCAGGAGAATGGTGAATGAAGCAATGAACCCAGTGATGAAGTTTTGGGATGATGGTGGGGGTTCGTGGAGTCCAGAGCTGACAGCCAAGAAAGAATTCTTGAAGATGTCTTTGGTGCAAAAAGGTGATTTTATTAGAGCAGGACCCGTGGGCAGGAAGAGCTGTACTGGAGTTGTGTAGAATGACTGGTTGTATACTACGGACTTGGGAGAGGTAAAGTCAAAGGGAAAGTTTCCTAAAAGACTTCTGTATGCTAAAGATGCACAGATTACTGAAGACCCAGCTATTGACAAGCTAAATTTGTTTTTCCCTATAGCAAATCATTAACATTAAGACAGTAGGGAGAAACATTTTATTTTGCCTGCCTTAAGTATTTGTCAGTGGGCTGCAGGTTATAAGGAAACTTAATTTTACCTGCCATTTCCTTCTTGCCTTAGTTCCCCCTAGCACTATGGAGGGGTGATATCAGGGCTCCAGGAAACTTCAGTCTATAGATTTCTGGAGATTAGGCTTTGATAAGATTGCCTTTTTCTTGTAATTTACTAAGATATTTGTGTATTGATGGAGACTCTTCCAATTTAACCATTTGTTTTTGTCTTTTCCTTTATCCTTGGGCAGCCAGGAGTGCCTGAGGAATGTCGCACATATCCCACCTGGGGGGAGGAGGGTAATGCTGGCTTGTGCTTGGCTCTCAGTTTGCCTTATGGTCCCTCATCAAAAGGGCTCAAGAAAATGCAGATTTAGTACTGCATTTTGGGCTTGGAACCTGGAAGAGTTCTATCAATCTTTACAAGAGTATCTTTGTCTCCCAAATTCACAGTCACAACAGGAAAGAAATGGCCCAGTCAAACTAAGATACTGTGTGGCAGGCTCATTTATTCACAATAGGACTAATTAGGAATCCGCAAGTGGGACAGACACTGTGTGAACCCAGGACTAACAGCAGAGCTGTTACTATCCTTAGGCCTAGAGGACTGAGGGAGTGAATGACGGAAGCAAGGAAGAATCTACAGATTGATGCTGGACCAGTAACTTTGCTAGAATAGCTAGGTAAAGAAACAGTGAGCTAGGTACAGAAATTAATAGTAAGCATTTGCAAATTTTGATGGTAATTTGATAGAATAATTGTATGTTTGTTGCACCTATTAATAACAGTGTATTGGATTATCTGGGGAAAAAAGAGCAGTATCTTTGAAAGGGTAGGATTGAAAGTCATTTTTGAGAGGGATACAAAGGGATTTGAGAAAGCAGAAATGAGTTAACAGATCCTTATAGAAGTCTTACTATGGAAAGAAACAAGAAAATAATAGACTAATAAGGGAGGCTTGTGGTATCCAGAGACTAATGGAATTTTGTTGTTTAAGTGGTTAGTGTTACTGTTTTTATTCTTGTCACTATTTTTTGTTATTTTAAGATGGAATGGCTGGGGCACATTTTTAGGATCCTGGGTTGTTCCAGTAGCTAAGGAGAAACAGATAATGCACAAGAGAGAAAGTGTAACCTGTGAGGTCAATAGAGTCACAGATTCTACATGGAAGGGCAATAGTCAAGAGTCATCTAGAAAACAAACACGTTAGGGCAAGACTAAAGGTGGAGAAAGAATTCCTAACTAGTGGAAAGTGATAACTTTCTAGTGGCAGCATAAGGCAACCCACAGGAATTATTATGAGGTATGGGGAAATGCAGGTCGTGGGACAATATCAGGCAGAATTGCATATGGTATGTTAAATATTTTTGACTTTTCCTGTGGGTAACTAACTAGTGGCAGCATAAGGCAAGCTGACAGGCCACAAACACCCTCCCCCACCGCAGGTGGGATATGTGTGATATTCCTCAGCATTCCTGGCTGTCCAAGAACAAAGGAAGGGGGGAAAACAAAGGGTTAACTGATAAAGATCATAGTTCTGCAGGACCTAAGTCTCCATCACCCCTCCACAGTGATGTGGGAAACAAAGGCAGAAGGAAATAGCAGACAGAACTAAAGCCCATTGAGAAATACTGAAGCCTGGGCAGAGTAAAATGCTGCTCCAGGAACTCCCTAGGTCTTAATGCTAATGCTTTGCTAGAGGGAAAACAATCTTAGCCTGACAATAGCCAGGCCGCCAGGATCCTGGGAGTCTTCTTTAGCATATGAAAATCTCATTGGCAACTTCCTCTGGACTTTACCTCTCCCAACTCCATAATATAAAACCAGTGTCTCCTCCTGGTCCCCACGCAGCTCTTTCTGCCCACGAGTCCTGTCCCCATGCTTCAATAAAATCACCTTTTTGCACCAAAGATGTCCTCAAGAATTCTTGCTTGGCGACTGGCTCCGGACCCCACGAACCCCACTGTCACCCAAAAAACTTCATCAGAAAGGAAATAAATATGAAGATAACTTGGGATAAACGTTAATTGAGGATTTGAATAATAGTAGAACACAGGGGAGCCTAGAACTCTAGGTTCTGGGGTGCCTGGGTGGCTCAGGGGGTTAAGCAATCTTACTTGTGATTTCACAAGTCATGATCTCATTGTTCTTGGTATCATGCCCCGTGTCTGGCACTGTGCTGACCGCACAGATCCTGCTTGGGATTTTCTTTCTACCTCTCTCTCTGCTATTCCCCATTCATTCTCTCTCTCTTTCTCAAAATAAATACATAAACTTAAAAAATTAATAGAACCTAGAGTATTATTTTTTTAATTTTCAATGTTTTATTTACTTTTGAGAGAGAGACAGACAGACAGACAGAATATGAGCAGGGGAGGAGCAGAGAGAGAGGGAGACACAGAATCCATGAAGCAGGCTCCAGGCTCTGAGCCATCAACGTAGAACCCCTCAGAGCCCTACACATAGACTCGAACCCGTGAACCACGAGATCATGACCTGAGCTGAAGTTGAATGCTTAACCAACGGAGCCACCCAGGCACCCCAGAACCTTGAGAATTATTATGAGGTATGGGGAAATGCAGGCCGTGGGACAATATCAGGCAGAATTGCATATGGTATGTTAAATATTTTTGACTTTTCCTGTGGGGAGACGGTTCCACATTCATCTCTGGCATTCCACCATAGCTTGCAAAAGGGCACTGGTTGCCTCTATTCCACATTTTCTTTGCAAATATGTGGGCAGGGAAATAGTGGTCATGAAAAAAAACACAACAAAAACACAACAAAACAAAACAAAAAAAAAACCTGAAGCGGCAGAGAGGACTGAAATGCAGGAGATATGGTAGAAGAGCAACCAAAGAAAAAAATTATAAAAACCTTCTTAAAATAAGTATCAGCAGCGTTCAATGCTTCCTAGATCCAGTAAGATGAAAACTAAGTGAGCCATTCAATCTTAGTAAACAGGAAGTGACCAGAGCCATGATACTGGTGATTAGATCCAAGTGAGTTGAGGAGTGAGTTTTGAATAAAGGGCGGGTGAAGATTTGTAGCAATGTTTTAGTGGAATCAAACAGCTAGGAATGCATGTCTAAGAAAGATAAGTGTTTGAAAATAGGAAAAAAAAGTATATTTTTATGCTACAGAATAACATCCCTTAGAACATTTGAAAAAGTAAAAGACAAGGAATAACTGTAGGTCAATCTTTCTCAAAGAGAATCTTTTGAAATGGAAGGGAAAAAAGAGTGGGCAGAGATGCAGCATAGTTTGTGGAAAATGAAGGAATTCTAGATGTAGAAACAAAGCTCTTTTAACGAGAGTTAAGATGGTTCTGCCACAGGGAAGTTGAAGAGGTAGTTGGGAATTGCAATTTTGTATGGAAGCCAAGTCACCATGATCCAGGGCAATAGTTGAAAGTGTTTTTCCATTTGCATTCCAAAGAATCCCACAGCTGATCGGAACATTTGAACAGTGGAGTGATAATATCAAATATTCCAAAAGACAACTGAAGGATTTTCTTGGGCAGGAAAAAAACCAGACATCAACAATAAGACATCATATCTTTAATCTCTTATCTAACCATACTCTTTTAGAAATTCATGAACTCTTCATAGGACAGAAAGGAAGGGTAACCACTTTTGAGAAAGTGGCCCCTGGAGGTGCGCATCTCTGAAAGGCCCAGCTAATTGCCTCCGAGTGTTCCTCCAGGCTGACAGCAGTAAATCAGAGAACATTTGGATGGGATAGCAGTGCCAATTCCCTCTGGCTATAAAAAGTTTATTAGATTAGATGATTTAAATCACTTTTCAGCTAAAAGCATCTATGATTTATGTAGATTTTTCTTTGTATTCTAGTCCTTGTATGCTCTTTGAGTCTATATTCACTACTCAGTTGTATGCTCCCTTAGGGCAAGGAGTAGGTGCTATTCATTTTTCCTCAGTCCAGAAGGACTTTCTATTTCTGTGTGTAAAATATATGTTCAAAACCTAAAATCATAGACACAGTAGCAAAAAAAAAAAGGTGTTTGATAAAGAACCAAAAATGTATTTTCATCAGGAAAAAGCACCCAAATAATATCAAATAGTCATCATTTCTACTTTAGAGCTGGAAAGGCAAAATTCCATGGAAGTTTGAGATGGAATGTGCCCCCTTTGGTATATCTGGCACTTTCAGAAATAATTGAAAGGAATCCAGAAGGGAGAGCTCAAAGTGGCCCTCAAAGATTTTACAGATGACCTCTTTCCATGGAAATAGTGTTAGCCAATAATTTTATATTGCATATGTGATATAGAATTTGTGTAGACTTTGATATTCCTTTATTTGTGATATTAGCACCTGCTGAAATAATAAATGGCTGAGACAGATTTCTCATGCAATGTCAGTGATCCTTACCTGTAGAGCTGCTATAAGGAACTGATGAAATTGATTGGTAATTGCTTTGCACCAAATTTGTCACAAGATGAGCATGTACCAGCTAGGGCTACCATGAGAAAACACGACAGACTAAGTGGCTCAAACAACAGAAATGTATTTTCTTGCAGTTCTGGAAGCTAGAAGTCCAAGACCAAAATGTGGGCAGTTTCTGCTCTGCTGAGACTTCTCTCCTTGCCTTGTAAATAGCTGCCTCTCCCTGTGTTGTCACATGGTCTTTTTTCTACACATATCCCTAGTATCTCTAACTCTTTTTATAAAGACCCCAGTCATAGTGGATTAGAACCCACCCAAGGGCTTCCATTTAATTTAATCATCTCCTTGACTGCTGTATCTCCAAATATAGTCGCACAGATTAGGGCCTACTCATATGATTTCATTCAAACTTAAATACTTCTTTAAAGGCCCTGTTTCCAAATATTACATTCAGAGAGTCTGGAGGTTGAGCCTTCAACATACGAATGTTGGGGGATACACAATTCAGCCCATAATAAATTTTATTATCATTATTATTATTATTCAAATAGTTTGGCAACATTGCTATTCAACTGCCATAGCTAGGTAACGAGCTCCAAAGTGTTTCTTGAAGTTGTAAGGAGTTTGTTTCCTTTATATACTCTGGTATGAGAAATCATTCCAAAACATGGTGGCTTAAAACAAACATTTTCCTTCACAATTCTGTGTATCAGGAATGTGGAAAAGGTTTGGCCAAAATGGTAGACCTTTGTCAACATTGTATCTAGCGGGTGTGGCCTGGCCTGATGAGTTAGTTTTTAGAATAGCTGTACACTCATAACTTTCAGTCTCTCTGTCTAAACCATTCCACATGAAGTTCCATCTTCCAGGGCTTTTCCACGTGACTTGGGCTCCTCACAACATGATAATCACAGGGTAGTTGGTCTTCATACATGATAGATGGTTCCTAGGGCAGGAAGTGGAAATTGCCAGACTAGATAAGAGCTATGCCTGGACCAGCACGATCTCACTTCTGCCATGTACTGAGGATCTAGGCAATCACAGAACCTGCATAAATTCAAGAGAGTTAAGAAATAGATTACATTTCGTGGTGAGAAAGAAAGTCAAATTGCAGAAGAGTATGTGGAATGGAAATGTTTTTGTGGCTATTTTTGTAAAATTGGATGGGCATTAAGTGTGATTTGGGATGATTTACTACAGTGGACCTCTTCTGAAAGGAGAAATCCTTCCAAAAATAGCAGCTGACTCTACAAAGCAAAGTTGCAAGTACCAAAATGAAATAAAATAGGCTTATTTTAGAATAACTAAATCAGTTTTAATGAAACCCCTTCAGTTTCTAATCTTTTGCTCATGATATTTTCCAGCTTTGAATTTTTCTGCCCTTCTTTTGCATGTGCACACACAAATACACACAGACATGAACACTACACAACACACACACACACCCCCCACACACACATGCACACGCACACACACTGTCTTTTTCTTAGCAACTTCGATTTATCCTTTAAGTGTCAACTTCCCAAAACTCTCAAGTCTTACTAAGAAAAGGTTAATTGCCTCTTTTCATAACATTTTCCATTGAATTTGAATAAAAATGCAATTTGCTTGGATTTCCTGGAAGACTTGAAGGTCTGGAAAAAGTTCTCTATTACTCATCATTTTCTCTCATTTTTCCCAAAGTGACTGGAATATACTAGATACTCAATATATATTTGTTGAATAATTGGAAAAAATGCATCAAAGTACCATAGCATGGATTAAATTTTCCCAATGGTTTAAAATAATGTTGGGTAATGGAATATGGAGACTTGATTCCACAGCAACTGACTTTTGTATCGAAACTAATTATTACTATTTGATTTTGACTTTTGAAAATAATACTTCTACAGTACAAGGATTATTTTTTTAAGTGTTCATGAGTTAGTCTAAGGCTAATTATCTGAAACTCAGGGTGGATCTTAAAATATTTTAAGAGCTTAACTTTTTGCATTGAAATAGTTTCAGTCGATATTTCCATATCTTCTATAAAATAACATATTTCAGGATATTTATTTTATTTTATTTTTTATAGGTTTTTAAAATTTTTATTTATTTTTGAGAAAAAAGAAAGCGCGGGAGAGGGGCAGAGTGAGAGAGGGAAACAGGATCCAAAGCAGGCTCTGTGCTGACCCGAAAAAGCCCAATGTGGAGCTCCGACTCACAAGCTGTGAGATCATCACCTGAGTCAAAGTTGGACGCTTAACAAACTGAGCCACCCGGTTGTCCCTATTTGGGGATATTTAAACAAGAAATGGGTTTTTTTATGAAATAAATAGCAGATAGAGTAAATTTCTAAATTTATACCACACTTTTCTTTTAAAATCACTTCTTTAGAATTAGTACAAACATCTATTATCACTGAAGAAATATCAAGGGATACAAGCAAGAAAGAGGAAAACAAAAGTGGTACATAATCTTATCAAATGTTTCTTACTTATCAATAAAATTTAAATATATATCCATGTACACAGTTTTTCATATGATATCAAACAAAGTGGTTTATACAGACTTTCTGGACTTTTACAATATGGAGCAGAGAACAGACTGCCACAAAGAAATTAAATAAAAACCAAAGCATTAAATGTATACATTCAATGCAAGAAAATTAAGTATTTTATGGCTTTGTTATGCTTGTATAACACCTTTACTGACATATAGCAATACTGCTTAATCTCAGGTCTAAATCTTTAACATATCTTTTGTTCATCTGTGTAACAGAAAAACAATCTATAAAATGCTCAGAAACTCCACACTAAGTGTGAGGAAGTCAGAGGCTATGCCACAGAGTAAGAATTCATGTCCCTTCAAAGGTCCTTCTAGCTGGACTCAGAACTAAGTTGACATGAGAGTTTGCCCTGCCATTATAGATGGGTCACTCATGTAACATTTATTTCTGTTAATAACTTTTATTCTGGGAAAGACCCCCAATTTAGATTTTTCTGCATAATTAAGGGAGGAACAAAAGTTTCTCTTGAGCCCACCACGTCTCAGGTCCCTTCAGCACAAAATAATCCACATGCCAAAGTGGCACATTCTGGGGAAAGAGGGTCCTGTCCTGAACTTCTTTAGTTATATGTTAATTAAAATTGAGAATTGCCTTTATATAGCTAAGATCTCAATGTTTAACTTATTTTTAGAGGTTAAAATGTTATAGAAATGTTAGTATGGGGGGCACCTGGGTGGCTCACTCTGTTAAGCATCCGACTTCGGCTCAGGTCATGATCTCGCGGTCTGTGGGTTCGAGCCCCGCGTCGGGCTTTGTGCTGGCAGCTCAGAACCTGGAGCCTGTTTTGGATTCTGTGTCTCCCTCTTTCTCTGACCCTCTCCTGTTCATGCTCTCTCTCTCTCTCTCTCTCTCTCTCTCTGTCTCAAAAATAAATAAATGTTAAAATTTTTTTTAAATAAAAAAAAGAAATGTTAGTATGGAAACTTCCTTTGAAAACTTGGAAAAGGTTTTCATATTCTAGATTTGTGTGATTTGAGAGTGCATCTTTTTTGGAAGAAAATGTGTTTTACAGTTTTGTTTTTTTTTCCTCAGTTAATATTCAAGGAAAGTTTTCTTTAAAATTTCATGGGAGATGTCACCTATAATTTTCCAATATCTCCAGATCAAGACAGTCTTTGAATTTCTGTACTTGATATAATTGACAACACATTTCACATAATGCAAATCTAAATTATTATTCAACAGTGATAAAGCTAGATTGAAGGCCATAATTAACAATGGCTATATGAAAGAAACATTTGAAGATTTGGTAACAGTACAAACATATTAAAACATAGTGTTCTTTTGATTTTATAAACAACTTTGATGTAACAAAATTCCTTTCTATATCACGTTTTGATTGATGTTTTTCATGAAAAGAAAGTAAAGTAAGGGCTTTATCTCCTAGAACCATTTAAGATAATATTTGACTTCCTTAATTTCGTTCACCTTCAAAGTACCTTCACTGATGTAGTGACTTGATTGCAAGTGTTAGTAATGTTAAGTTTACGATATTATGCATCCCATTTTATATAAGTAAAAACATTTCCATTTAAAATTAGTTAAAATCTAGAACTATTTGTTAAGAAGTCAATTTATAACACAGTACAAGGATTGTGTGGTTTTAGATTATCTTATCACACAAAGGCAAGACAAGTCAGTACCCCTCCATCCCTGACACCCTATACCTTTAGGTTAATGAATATTCCTCAGTACTTTTGTTTGCAATCAATAGATTTTGTTTTTTAGAGCAGTTTTAGGTTTAGGTGGTGGAAAGTACAGAGAGTTCTCATAGACTCCCTCACCACCAACCTCCCACAGTTTCCTGTATTATTAACACCTTATGTTAGTGTGATATATTTATTACAATAAATGAGCCAATATTGACACGTTATTATTAAGTAAAGTTCATGATGTACATTAGAGTTGACTTTTTTATTGTACAATGAGTTTTGACAGATGTATAATGTATAATGACATGTATCCACCATTATAGTGACCAACAGACTAGTAGCCTCATTACCCTAAAAACCCCCTATGTTCCAAGGGATCACCACCACTCACCCAGCCCCTAAAATCCTTGATATTTTTGACTGTCTTCATGGTTTTGCCTTCTTCAGAAAGCCATACAATTGGAATCATACAATATGTAGAATTTTCAGACTGATTGCTTTCACTGAGAAAGACGCATTGAAGTTTCTCCCTGTTGTTTTGTGGCTTGACAGTTCTTTTGTTGTTGTTGTTATCTCTGAATAATATTCCGTTATATGAGTATACCACAGCTTCGTCACCGATTGAAGTATATTTTGATTGCTTTGAAGCTTTGGCAAGTATGAATACGTATTCTATAAAACATGCAGGCTTTTGTTTGGAGATAAATGTTCAATACCTTTGGGTAGTAAAAGCAAAGAGTGCAATAGCTGGGTCATATGGTAACAGGAAGTTAGACTTTGTAAGGAAGTGCCAAAGTGTTTTCCAATGCAGTTGCCTATACATCCCCACCAGCAAGCAAGGAGAGAGTTCCTGTTGCTCCACAAGCTCAACAACATTTGGTGTTGTGAATTTTAGTTATTCTGATAGGTGTGCACTGGTACCTTGTTTTAATTTGCAATTCTCTAATGATAAATGATGTTGAGCATCTTTTCCTGTATGTACTTGCTTTCTGAATGTCTTATTTGATGAGGTGTCTTTCTAGATCTCTTCTCCAGTTTTTTAAATTGGGTTGTTTTCTTAATGCTAAGTTTTAAGAATTATTTGTATGTTTTAGATACCCATCCTGAATCAGATATATGTTTTCCAAAGATTTTTTACTAGTCTGTTGCTTGTCCTTTCATTCTCTATATCTCATCTCTATAAACACATATTCTTTTTATTTAAGTTTAATTGTGGAAGGAAATTTTTAAGGTAAGGTACTCATTACCATTTTCCATAATAACTTACAGTTTAGAGAGACAGCTGGTTTCCATGTTGAAGCTAATTTGCTATATGAAGACCAATTTTATTTAATTAATTAATTTATTTATTTTTAAACTTCTTTTAAGTTAATTTTTATATATTTTGAGAAAGATGCAGACAGCAAGTGATACAGGGTCAAAGAGAGAAGGAGGCAGAATCCCAAGCAGACTCCAACCTATCAGTGCAGAGCCTGATGTGAGGCTCAAACTCACAAACGATGAGATCATGACCTGCTCAAAATCCAGGAAATCTCCCTGTGGTCCCCAGGCATTCCCTGTAAATTTTAGCCCGTGCTGCCTTGGCCTACTTTCTAGTGATGTTCATAGACTTTTCTGGAGTACATGATGGTAATATGTACTGTACCTGGATATAGGACCTAGGGTTCTGGATCTAGGGTTCTGGATCTAGGGTCTATCAAATGTTTCTCTATCACCCTTCATTTCTTCCATCTGAGCTTCTGATACCATGAGATACTTGCAGCTGTGATGCTTGGTTTTTTCTTGCTCATATTTTAAAGTTTTGGGGGATATATTGTTATGGAATGTATTAGTTTCCTATGGCAAATTACTATAGCAAGTTACCATAAATTTGTGGTTTAAAACAATACAAATTAATATTTTACATTCTGGAATACAGAAGCCCCAAATCAGGGGTGCCTGGGTGGCTCAGCTGGTTGAGTGTCCGACTCTTGATTTTGGCTCAAGTCATGATCTTGCGGTTTGTGGTATTGACCCCTTCATCAGGCTCTGTGCTGACAGCATAGAGCCTGCTTGACAGTCCTTCTCCCTTTACCCCTCCCCTGCTAACCTGGGCATGCTCATTCTCTCTTTCTCTCTCAAAATAAATAAATAAACATTTAAAAAAAAGAAGCCCCAAATCAGTTACCTGGGTTAAAATAAAGATGTCTATCAGGTTTGTTTTCTTTCTGGAGGCTCTAGGGTGATTCTGTTTTCTTGCCTTTGCTGGCTTTCATGTCCTTCCAGAGGATGACTACATTCCTGAGTTCATGACTCTTCTTTCTAAAACTCTTGCTTCTAGCATCACATTTCCTACTTCTGTATCAGATCTCTCTAAGCCTAGCTTTTATAAAATTACTTGTGATTACAGTTAAGACACAACTAGATAATCTAGGAAAATCTCACCACCTTTAGACCCTTAATCACATTTCCAAAGTTCCTTTTGCCATATAAGGTAACTTCCATCCTCTCTGGTAACTTCCAGAGGTTAGGACACGGTATCTTTGGGGACCATTATTCACTTTATCATGTGGAATTTCATTGCAGATCTCACCTATGAATTTTTGGGTTTTGTAACCTAATTTATACTTTGTCATTTTTATGAAAAACTTGTTGGGGTTCAAATATGTTCTGACTCACATCTTTATCCATGCATCTTGTTCCTTTCCTATTTATTTAATGGAAATTATTTATAATCTTTCAATAAATTACTCCTTTTCTTTGGACAAATGAAATATTTACCTAGCTTAGTTCTGCAATAACTGAAGAAAAAATACTATAGAAATATAAATAATAGAATGGACAACTCATTTCATAAACTATTTTCCTTTTTTTTAAATAAATATAAGGTTCAGGACCTCATATCTTGAAAGGGAAAATTTAGTTAATTTGTTTTATACACATTTATAAATATCAGGATAAGTCCAAAAGTATTACGTATCAGTAGATAATAATAATAATGATAATAATAATAGTAAAAATAATTATTATTTAGTTTATATATTCTCAACATCAATACAACTTTAACTTTAGGTTATTATTATCCCAACAACTAAGGCTAATAAACCTTATTTTTACATTGTTCATAATAACAAATGTTTTTTTCTCTATATCTGTAGATAATATCATTTGCCTAAGTGCTACAAAATAATTTTGTCAGAGAATTTTTTAACACCTCCAAATTTGGTAATTTTATGTAGGAAATGTTTAATATTTAATAGCCCAACTGCCCAAGTTACAAGATGTGAAGTAACCATGTTTAACAACTGGGGAGAAGGGGTATAAACTAACTATGTAATACATGATAAGAAGAATGCACAGTTTCTAATAGAAAACTTGTCTACACATAGTAGTAGCAAAAAGTCATTCAGTCAGTTAACTTGCAGCAATGGTATTACAGATTTCTGTATAAATTAGCAAACTTTGACTCTTTTTTTAAATGATTATTTATTTATTTTGAGAGACGAAGAGAGCGTGTGAGAGCGTTTGAGTGAGAGAGTTCTTCCATCTCAGCCTGTGTCATGACGTTTACAATATTTTCCACCAGGTCATCAATGTGACTAGTCATGCCATCAATTCTTCCAACGATCTGGTAAGACACTGTCTGAAATTTATCTTGCATCTGTTGCAGAAGTGTCTGCACCACCAAGGTAAGATCCTGCATAGCCTTGGGGTCAGTCTCTACCACCTTGCCGCTTCTCAGCTTGGTGGTAATGTCTCAAACCATCTCAAGCCGAGAGAGGACAGAGACCACTTGTGTGACTGTGGGGTGTGTGGTAACTGTAGTTTGACTCCCACACAGGAAGAGTCTGAAGGTCTTGCACTCCCCTTTTATGGTTGCTCCTGTTTGTTTTACTTGTTTTTAATAATTACGTTAATTTATTTGTTGTTCATTTCCTGTCTCCACCATAAGGCATCATCTCCATCAGGGAAGTCTTTGTCCATCTTGCTTTTTGCTCCATTTCCAGTGCCTAATGAGTATTTATTTATCAATAAATGAGTGAATGAAGTGAGCATTAAGAACATATTGAGAGGTGAGTAACCCCAAAGCTATCCTATGCAGATCATAGTACTGTATTCATTCCATAAATATAAAAAATTCCCATGTTTGACCCCAGCATGGGAAACAAAGTGAGGGCAGTGGCGGGGATGAAGCTGGCAGGTTACTTGACCTTACTTTTTTTTTTCCAGATTAAGTATTTTCCCCCTTACAAACTTACTACAAAATTATAGCAAGCAAACCATTTTGGCCATTGAACCTTGGGCTCTAAAACAAATCCTAAAACCATTTTACCTTTCAGAGTAAGGTGATTCGTTTAATACATTGCTTAATAGAAGGTCACAAAGATTTACTATGCTTTCTAAAAGTTAAATAATTTAAGTTCTCACATTTATGTCTATCAGCCATCAAAATGGATCATTGCATACGATCTGGAGTAAGGGTTCAACTTCATTCTTTTACATAGAATATGTAAATATCCAGTTTTGCTAGCACTATTGGTTTGAGGCCTTCTTTTACCTTAAATTGTCTTGACACTTGCATGAAAATCAATAAAGTATAAACATATGGATTAATTCAATTCTATTTCATTGATACATATTTCTTATCTATATGCCAACACAACACTCTGTAGATTTGTATTAAGTTTTGCAATTATGAAATGTGCATTCTTTGACATTCTTTTTTAAAAAATTCTTTTAATGTTTATTTTTAGAGAGAAAGAGACACAGAGTATGAGTGGGGAAGGTGCAGAGAGAGAGGGAGACACAGAATTTGAAGTAGGCTCCAGGCTCCGAGAGCTGTCCGCACATAGTCCGACATGGTGCTTGAACCCATGAACCATGAGATCATGACCTGAGCTGAACAGCCTACTGAGATGGCACCCCTCTTTGACATTCTTTTTCATGAGCATTTGGCTCTTTGAGGTCTTTTTGCATTTACATGCATGTGAATTTTGAAACTGTCTTGTCAATTTCAACAAGCTAGTCGCGTGGATTTTGATAAGAATAATGTTGAATCTATAGATAAATTTGGGGAGCATTTTCCATCTTAACAATATTCAGACTTTTTATCCATGAACATGTAATGTGTTTCCATTTAGTTGGGTCTTCTTTAATTTCTTTCAACAATGTTTTATATTTTTCCATGAGGTCTTTCGCTCCTTTTGTTAAATGTATCACTGTATTTTATTCCTTTATGTGCTATTTAAATGGAATGCTTAATTAATTTCATTTTCAGATTGTTCATCACTACAGTACAGACATTCAGGTTATTATGTATATTAAGTCTTGAAAACTTGCTAAACTCATTTAATATTTCCAAACTTGTGTGTATATGTGTGTGTGTGCATGTGTATGCGTGTATGTGTGTGTGCGTGTGTGTGTGTGTGTGTACATGTGTGAATTTCTTAGGATTTTCTATACACAAGATTATGTCATCTGCAAATATAAATAGTTGTACTTCTTCATTTCCTAATGATAAACCTTTATTGATTGATTGATTGCCTAGTTGCCCTGGCTAGACCCTCCAGTGAAACACCAGACAGAAATTGTGAGAGCAGACATCTGATTTCAATAGAGAATCATCCAATCTTTCACCATTAAATATGATGTTAGTTATGGAATTTTAGTAAATGACCTTCACCAAGTCAAAGAATTTCTTTTTTCTTCCTAGTTTGGGTTTTATTATGTAAAGATACTGGATTTTGTCAAATGCTTTTGCTACATCTATTGAGATAGCCATGCCATTTTTTCTTTATTATATTAATATGGACTATTATATCAATTGATCTTCTAGTATTAAAGCAACCTTGAATTCTTGGAATAAATCTCCTATGGCTATAATATATAATTCTTTTTTATATGTTGCTATTTGGGGCTTGCTAAAACTTTGTTAAGAATTTTTTTGTCTATGGTTGTAAGTTATACCGGTCTATAGTATTTTTTGTGATGTCATTTTCTTGTTTAAATGGTAAGGTAATAGTGGCCTCATGGAATGAGCTGGAAAACTCTCTTCCGCACTAATTTCTTTTCCTTAAATGTTTGGTAGAATTCACATATGAAACCATCTCGACCAGGATTTTTCTTTGTGGGAATTTTTAAAATTATAAAATAAATATGTGTCCTAGTTATAGGTCTATTGAGATATTCTATTTCATTTTGAATTGTTTTTGGAAGTTAGTGTCTTTCTAAGAATGTGTCTACTTTACCTAGACTACAACAATACCTTGGAAATATCACCTGTTCAAGTCCAGATCACCATAATAAAAGAACTATCTCAATAAAGTGTCAAGTAAATTTTTAGGTTTCCTAGTGCATGTAAAGGTATATTTACACTATACTGTATTCTATTAGGTGTACAATAGTATTATATCTAAAGGAATATACATACTTTAATTAAAAAATACTTTATTACTAAAAAATAGTAGCACTTATCTGAACTTTCACGGAGTCATGATCACTGATCACAGATGACCATAACACAGAAAAAATAATGAAAAAGTTTGGAATATTGCAAGAATAGCCAAAGTATGTCACAGAGACACAAAATGAGCAAATGCTTTTGGAAAAATGGCATCCATAGACTTGCTCCAAACTTCAGTTTGTAGAAAACTCAGTATATGCAATGTGCAAAAAAAGTGAAGTGCAATAAAGTGAGGTGTGTGTGCATCTAATTTCATTGCATAAAATTTTCATTGTGTTCTCTTATATTCCTTTTTATTTCAATGAGATCAATAATGATATCACCTCTTTGATTCCTGATTTAAGTATTTGATATTTTTTTCTTCTCTGTTATTTTTTTTTCACCACTATGGATTTTCTACTGGTTATTTCTTTAAATGCAGATACAATTTTTTCTACTGATGACATTAAAATAACTAATCCCATTTAGCACCGGCACTAACCAGGAGGAATTATATAGGCCACAGCACTGAGCAGTAGTTTAGAAGTCCCTTGCTATGCCAGATGTTAATCTTCTGTTTCTGAACCATGGAGAGGTCCAAGGATACTCAGAAGACGTTGGGAAGCAATCCAGGCACTTGGAGAAGCAGTTAGTACCATCTGGTACAAAAGTTTTTCAATATTTTAATGACTGGTACAGCTGTATTTGCACTCACCTACTGAATAGCAGTCTTATTTATAATTCTCAAGACTGTTTCTTGATGCAGCTTTCTTTTTGTTGTGAGTCCTGGAACTGGGTAGTAGTAATGCTTAGATAATTCTACCAATATAATAAAATACCCCTGAATTTCATACTTTAAAAGGGAGGATTCTACAGTATATAAATTATATTTCAATAAAACTATCATAAAAATGTGTTAAAATAAAAATCAATGAATTTTCCATGAGTTCCAAATTGAGAATATTAATAATTAGTATGAACTTAGATCATTTTGGTTTGAAAGGTGGCCTATAATTTCTAGGTTTATAATTATATTGATCTGTTTCTCAAAGAGGTAAAGGTAAAAATAATTTAAACATTTAAGTATTATTTTAAATGTCTCAGAACTCTTTTTGCAACATTTTAGTATATGAATGTACTTTTAAACTCTACACTATGCGTTTGGTTTGACTCCATAAAAACTATAGAGGTCTTGGCAGTAAATCACGTTTAAGAAGCTCTAAGGTGTCTTCCAGAACTGTGAATGATTTACTTATAAAAGGATGACATTTAACTATGCACCTTTTGAGGGTCCCTGGAGTAAAATGAAACACTGTGTTCTTTGTTGATCTTATTTGGTACCCCTGTGGAGATTAGTGAAAAATTATTATCTTTCTTGACTTAAAGAGCTATTTCTTATGTTAATGGTAAAGTGAAAGTAACATACCTCATATGGGATATAAAAAATGTTAACTTTTTTTTTTTACCCTCAAGGAATTATAGTCAGTCATAAACTAGGTAAAAAGGATGAGATCATTACTTAGGTTGGAACCATTTCAAATAAAAGAAGACATGAAACTTGCGTATGTCAAGATTTTTGAAAAGTTAACATTAAACCACACACTTTAAAAAAGTATTTTTAAGAAGTCAATTTAATCTTATTCAAGTAAAAATGCATAAAAGCTGAATAATTTCCCATATTTGTCCTGGTGAGTAGAAATAGAAAAATCATAAAAATATTACGTTATAATACCATTATATTTAAAAGCATGACACATATATGACTTGACTATTAATTAAATTAAATTATAAATAGTAGGTGAATTCCTAAATTTTAAACTTTAAATCATTTGAGTGTAATTCTAAGTTATCGAGTGATAACTTAGTACCATATTAATAATTTGTCACTCTTTTATTTATAACAATAAATCAGACGATTATTCCAATACTTATGTTTACTTTTTTCCTGTAGATCTTAAAGCAGAATTCCATAGAATCAGTATTATCTTATCATCTTCATTATCGTCATCCTCACTAATGTTTATTAATCCCTATATGTACAATTATATGTGATTTACTGTAGTATCATCTGATATGATTCATGAAACCTTATATAGTGACTTGTCTCTTCACCATTTAACTTTCTTTAAACCAAGTGTCCTTCTTATTTAAAAATTAATGGTCTGGAAAAGAAAATCAGAAACTCTGGATTTCAATTCAAGCTCTCACTTTCTCTAGTGTAATGGCACAGTGCCATCAGCCTATCATGTACAAATGCCATGTATAACACTAAGTATTTTGTAAATTTCCGTCAGTCCATAAATTTTGACTATGTATCTCATTTCCTACAAAAACATTTCCAATATATTGACTCCTACAATCCAACTGACTTCATATTAGACAAGCTGCTAAAGTGTCATAGACAAAACTAAGTCTGAGACAAAATTAACGAAGGTATTTTATTCATAAACTTGCAGGGAGAGAAGCTACCTAAATCACTTTTGTTTCAGCAGGATTCAAAGGTGTTAGAAAGGAGAGTAGATTTTAAAGAATAAGAAGAGGAAACGCTGAGACAGTTTCTGGCAAGTGTTCTAGGAGTTATTTGCAAGTGGAGGAGAATTTTTAATTAGTATTCAGATACATTTAGCAGTCATTAGTTGGCTTTAAGAGGGCAAATTTGTTGGCATTTCAAAAGCGAGAAGATTGTTAAATGCTAGGGCCCCAGCATTTTCTGTGACTCGTCATTTCTTGGAATAAATGGTGATGAATGTGTGTTTGTTGTGGTCAGACTGTAATAATGGTCCTTGAGGGGAGAAGGCTACCATGACAGGGAATTTCTCAACAGAAAGATTTTGACTACAAATTTATAAAATCAGAATCACGAATAGGGCAATTAATTTAATGACTCATACTTTTTTAAGTGTTTATTTACTTTTGAGAGGGAGAGAGAAAGAGAGAGACACAGAGAGAGAGAGGAGGGACAGAGAGCAAGGGAGACAGAAGATCCAAAGCAGGTTCTGCCCCCAGAGAACTTAAAGCCCGATATGGGGCTGGAACTGAGGAACACATGAGATCATGACCTGAGTCGAAACCAAGAGTCAGACACTTAATTGACTTAGCCATCCAGGCTCATACTTAAAGTACATATAAAAATTAAATTAGCAGAGGATAGTTTTAAAATTAAAAAAAAAAATAAACAAACTGAATTCCAGAATACCTGGGACATGGGGTGAATTACATTGGGAAAATAGAAAGTTCTAATTTTTACCCACCACATGAATGTAAATCAAGACTATATTTACTACACAAAATATTCTTAGTGACATTTTTGTATTTGTCATATTTTGTATTTGTCACATGCACTATTGATTTTTGGTTTAAATTCATAAACTGTTTGCTCATTGGTTAATTTGGTTTATTTTTCCTTGCTTTAACCTTTTCTAAATATAATTCAGATTTCACCTTTAATCTCCATAAATGATAAGTGAATTTTCTGTATAAAATACTGTTTTCTATTTTTTAAATAAAACAACTTAGAACTATTTTTTCTGGTATTGTCATTGCTTTAAAACCATTACATCATACTTTAACATTTAGTGTATGTGTAACGCATGAGCACGTGAATCTACAGCTAAACCCACGGAAAAAACACCCATGATCGAGCAGTGACTTGCCAGTATCATTTCTCTTTTCTTCCATCTGACTTTCACTAGGCTTTTTACAACATCACACACAGAAATTTAAAAATTTTTCATGGATACATATTTAAGAATATAGTGAATATTCATTTTCATTGGTGTCTTAAAAAGCTCAAATAAACAGGGGCACCTGGGTGGCTCAGTTGGTTGAGTGACTGACTTTGGTTCAGGTCATGGTTTCACGGTTTGTGATTTTGAGCCCTGCATCAGGCTCTGTGCTGGCAGCTCAGAGCCTGGAGCCTGCTTGGGATTTTGTGTCTCCCTCTCTCTCTGCCCCTCCCATGCTCATGATCTGTCTCTCTCTCAGAAATAAATAAACATTAAAAAAAATTTTAAAAAACTCAAACATCATTTGTAAATGTAAGTCTTTAGATGAATGCAGTTTTTCATGTTTTAAATTAATATTTTGCATTTTTAAGTGTTGTGAAGATGATTTCTTTTTTTGCTTCATTTATTTGTGTAATTTTCACCTTCAAAGGATGCACATTCAAGAGACTGTTGTTGGATTAAATCTCAGACTTTTGGGTAAAGCAGATGCCCGTAGGAATAAAATCTTACCAACACATTAATCCATGATGGCCTAATAGCTATATTGAAACTTTCCTATTTTAGGGCAAGATGGCGGCGTAGGAGGACGCTGGGCTCACCGCGCCTCCTGCTGATCACTTAGATTCCACCTACACCTGCCTAAATAACCCAGAAAAACGCCAGAGGATTAGCAGAACGGAGTCGCCGGAGCCAAACGCAGACGAGAGGCCCACGGAAGAGGGTAGGAAGGGCGGCGAGGCGGTGCGCGCTCCACGGACTGGCGGGAGGGAGCCGGGGCGGAGGGGCGGCTCGCCGGCCAAGCAGAGCCCCCGAGTCTGGCTGGCAAAAGCGGAGGGGCCTGACGGACTGTGTTCCGACAGCAAGCGCGACTTAGCGTCTGGGAGGTCATAAGTTAACAGCTCTGCTCGGAAAGCGGGAAGGCTGGAGGACAAAGGGAGGGAGAGCTGCTGAGCGTCTGGACGACAGAGCTCAATTTGGCGGGGAACAAAGGCGCTCGCCAGCGCCATCTCCCCCGCCCATCCCCTAGCCAAAATCCCAAAGGGAACCAGTTCCTGCCAGGGAACTTGCTCGCTCCGCGCAAACACCCAACTCTGCTTCTGCGGAGCCAAACCTCCGGCAGCGGATCTGACTCTCTCCCGCTGCCACAGGGCCCCTCCTGAAGTGGATCACCTAAGGAGAAACGAGCTAAGCCTGCCCCTCCTGCCCCTGTGCACCTTGCCTACCCACCCCAGCTAATACGCCAGATCCCCAGCATCACAAGCCTGGCAGTGTGCAAGTAGCCTAGACGGGCCACGCCACCCCACAGTGAATCCCGCCCCTAGGAGAGGGGAAGAGAAGGCACACACCAGTCTGACTGTGGCCCCAGTGGTGGGCTGGGGGCAGACATCAGGTCTGACTGCGGCCCCGCCCACCAACTCCAGTTATACACCACAGCACAGGGGAAGTGCCCTGCAGGTCCTCACCACGCCAGGGACTATCCAAAATGACCAAGCAGAAGAATTCCCCTCAGAAGAATCTCCAGGAAATAACAACAGCTAATGAGCTGATCAAAAAGGATTTAAATAATATAACAGAAAGGGAATTTAGAATAATAGACATAAAATTAATCGCTGGGCTTGAAAACAGTATACAGGACAGCAGAGAATCTCTTGCTACAGAGATCAAGGGACTAAGGAACAGTCACGAGGAGCTGAAAAACACTTTAAATGAAATGCAAAACAAAATGGAAACCACCATGGCTCGGATGGAAGAGGCAGAGGAGAGAAGAGGTGAACTAGAAGATAAAGTTATGGAAAAAGAGGAAGCTGAGAAAAAGAGAGATAAAAAAAATCCAGGAGTATGAGGGGAAAATTAGAGAACTAAGTGATACACTAAAAAGAAATAATATACGCATAATTGGTATCCCAGAGGAGGAAGAGAGAAGGAAAGGTGCTGAAGGAGTACTTGAAGAAATCATAGCTGAGAACTTCCCTGAACTGGGGAAGGAAAAAGGCATTGAAATCCAAGAGGCACAGAGAACTCCCTTCAGACGTAACTTGAATCGATCTTCTGCACGACATATCATAGTGAAACTGGCAAAATACAAGGATAAAGAGAAAATTCTGAAAGCAGCAAGGGGTAGACGTGCCCTCACATATAAAGGGAGACCTATAAGACTCGTGACTGATCTCTCTTTTGAAACTTGGCAGGCCAGAAAGAATTGGCACGAGATTTTCAGGGTGCTAGACAGAAAAAATATGCAGCCGAGAATCCTTTATCCAGCAAGTCTGTCATTTAGAATAGAAGGAGAGATAAAGGTCTTCCCAAACAAACAAAAACTGAAGGAATTTGTCACCACTAAACCAGCCCTACAAGAGATCCTAAGGGGGACCCTGTGAGACAAAGTACCAGAGGCATCGCTACAAGCATAAAACATACAGACATCACAATGACTCTAAACCCGTATCTTTCTATAATAACACTGAATGTAAATGGATTAAATGCGCCAACCAAAAGACATAGGGTATCAGAATGGATAAAAAAACAAGACCCATCTATTTGCTGTCTACAAGAGACTCATGTTAGACCTGAGGACACCTTTAGATTGAGAGTGAGGGGATGGAGAACTATTTATCATGCGACTGGAAGCCAAAAGAAAGCTGGAGTAGCCATACTTATATCAGACAAACTAGACTTTAAATTAAAGGCTGTAACAAGAGATGAAGAAGGACATTATATAATAGTTACAGGGTCTATCCATCAGGAAGAGCTAACAATTATAAATGTCTATGCGCCGAATACCGGAGCCCCCAAATATATAAAACAATTACTCATAAACATAAGCAACCTTATCGATAAGAATGTGGTAATTGCAGGGGACTTTAACACCCCACTTACAGAAATGGATAGATCATCTAGACACACGGTCAATAAAGAAACAAGGGCCCTGAATGAGACATTGGATCAGATGGACTTGACAGATATATTTAGAACTCTGCATCCCAAAGCAACAGAATATACTTTCTTCTCGAGTGCACATGGAACATTCTCCAAGATAGATCATATACTGGGTCACAAAACAGCCCTTCCTAAGTTTACAAGAATTGAAATTATACCATGCATACTTTCAGACCACAATGCTATGAAGCTTGAAATCAACCACAGAAAAAAGTCTGGAAAACCTCCAAAAGCATGGAGGTTAAAGAACACTCTACTAACGAATGAGTGGGTCAACCAGGCAATTAGAGAAGAAATTAAAAAATATATGGAAACAAACGAAAATGAAAATACAACAATCCAAACGCTTTGGGACGCAGCGAAAGCAGTCCTGAGAGGAAAATACATTGCAATCCAGGCCTATCTCAAGAAACAAGAAAAATCCCAAATACAAAATCTAACAGCACACCTAAAGGAACTAGAAGCAGAACAGCAAAGGCAGCCTAAACTCAGCAGAAGAAGAGAAATAATAAAGATCAGAGCAGAAATAAACAATATAGAATCTAAAAAAACTGTAGAGCAGATCAACGAAACCAAGAGTTGGTGTTTTGAAAACATAAACAAAATTGACAAACCTCTAGCCAGGCAAAGGGAGATGACCCAAATAGATAAAATCATGAATGAAAATGGAATTATTACAACCAATCCCTCAGAGATACAAACAATTATCAGGGAATACTATGAAAAATTATATGCCAACAAATTGGACAACCTGGAAGAAATGGACAAATTCCTGAACACCCACACACTTCGAAAACTCATTCAGGAGGAAATAGAAAGCTTGAACAGACCCATAACCAGCGAAGAAATTGAATCGGTTATCAAAAATCTCCCAAAAAATAAGAGTCCACGACCAGATGGCTTCCCAGGGGAGTTCTACCAGACGTTTAAAGCAGAGATAATACCTATCCTTCTCAAGCTATTCCAAGAAATAGAAAGGGAAGGAAAACTTCCAGACTCATTCTATGAAGCCAGTATTACTTTGATTCCTAAACCAGACAGAGACCCAGTAAAAAGAAAGAGAAATACAGGCCAATATCCCTGATGCATATGGATGCAAAAATTGTCAATAAGATACTAGCAAATCGAATTCAATGGCATATAAAAAGAATTATTCACCATGATCAAGGGGGATTCATTCCTGGGATGCAGGGCTGGTTCAACATTCGCAAATCAATCAATGTGATACATCACATTAACAAAAAAAAAAAAGAGAAGAACCATATGATCCTTTCAATCGATGCAGAACAGGCCTTTGACAAAATTCAGCACCCTTTCTTAATAAAAACCCTTGAGAAAGTCGGGATAGAAGGAACATACTTAAAGATCATAAAAGCCATTTATGAAAAGCCCACAGCTAACATCATCCTCAACGGGGAAAAACTGAGAGCTTTCTCCCTGAGATCAGGAACACGACAGGGATGCCCACTCTCACCGCTGTTGTTTAACATAGTGCTGGAAGTTCTAGCATCAGCAATCAGACAACAAAAGGAAATCAAAGGCATCAAAATTGGCAAAGATGAAGTCAAGCTTTCACTTTTTGCAGATGACATGATATTATACATGGAAAATCCGATAGACTCTACCAAAAGTCTGCTAGAACTGATACAGGAATTCAGCAAAGTTGCAGGATACAAAATCAATGTACAGAAATCAGTTGCATTCTTATACACTAAAAATGAAGCAACAGAAAGACAAATAAAGAAACTGATCTCATTCACAATTGCACCAAGAAGCATAAAATACCTAGCAATAAATCTAACCAAAGATGTAAAGGATCTGTATGCTGAAAACTATAGAAAGCTTATGAAGGAAATTGAAGAAGATTTAAAGAAATGGAAAGACATTCCCTGCTCATGGATTGGAAAAATAAATATTGTCAAAATGTCAATACTACCCAAAGCTATCTACACATTCAATGCAATCCCAATCAAAATTGCACCAGCATTCTTCTCAAAACTAGAACAAGCAATCCTAAAATTCATATGGAACCACAAAAGGCCCCGAATAGCCAAAGGAATTTTGAAGAAGAAGACCAAAGCAGGAGGCATCACAATCCCAGACTTTAGCCTCTACTACAAAGCTGTCATCATCAAGACAGCATGGTATTGGCACAAAAACAGACACATAGACCAATGGAATAGAATAGAAACCCCAGAACTAGACCCACAAACGTATGGCCAACTCATCTTTGACAAAGCAGGAAAGAACATCCAATGGAAAAAAGACAGCCTCTTTAACAAATGGTGCTGGGAGAACTGGACAGCAACATGCAGAAGGTTGAAACTAGACCACTTTCTCACACCATTCACAAAAATAAACTCAAAATGGATAAAAGACCTAAATGTGAGACAGGAAACCATCAAAACCTTAGAGGAGAAAGCAGGAAAAGACCTCTCTGACCTCAGCCGTAGCAATCTCTTACTCGACACATCCCCAAAGGCAAGGGAATTAAAAGCAAAAGTGAATTACTGGGACCTTATGAAGATAAAAAGCTTCTGCACAGCAAAGGAAACAACCAACAAAACTAAAGGCAACCAACGGAATGGGAAAAGATATTCGCAAATGACATATCGGACAAAGGGCTAGTATCCAAAATCTATAAAGAGCTCACCAAACTCCACACCCGAAAAACAAATAACCCAGTGAAGAAATGGGCAGAAAACATGAATAGACACTTCTCTAAAGAAGACATCTGGATGGCCAACAGGCACATGAAAAGTTGTTCAGCGTCGCTCCTTATCAGGGAAATACAAATCAAAACCACACTCAGGTATCACCTCACGCCAGTCAGAGTGGCCAAAATGAACAAATCAGGAGACTATAGATGCTGGAGAGGATGTGGAGAAACGGGAACCCTCTTGCACTGTTGGTGGGAATGCAAATTGGTGCAGCCACTCTGGAAAGCAGTGTGGAGGTTCCTCAGAAAATTAAAAATAGACCTACCCTATGACCCAGCAATAGCACTGCTAGGAATTTATCCAAGGGATACAGGAGTACTGATGCATAGGGCCACTTGTACCCCAATGTTCATAGCAGCACTCTCAACAATAGCCAAATTATGGAAAGAGCCTAAATGTCCATCAACTGATGAATGGATAAAGAAATTGTGGTTTATATACACAATGGAGTACTACGTGGCAATGAGAAAAAATGAAATATGGCCTTTTGTAGTAACGTGGATGGAACTGGAGAGTGTGATGCTAAGTGAAATAAGCCATACAGAGAAAGACAGATACCATATGGTTTCACTCTTATGTGGATCCTGAGAAACTCAACCGAAACCCATGGAGGAGGGGAAGGGAAAAAAAAAAAAGAGGTTAGAGTGGGAAAGAGCCAAAGCATAAGAGACTCTTACAAACTGAGAACAAACTGAGGGTTGATGGGGGGTGGGAGGGAGGGGAGGGTGGGTAATGGGTATTGAGGAGGGCACCTTTTGGGATGAGCACTGGGTGTTGTATGGAAACCAATTTGTCAATAAATTTCATATAAAAAAAAGAAACTTTCCTATTTTATAATACAAAATGAATGAAAGGAATGTGGTCATTTCTATTATTTAGCTTGTTTCCTAGTTGGCAGTATTATGGGTAATTATGGATGTAATTTTAGAAAATGAATTGTTAATTCATTTCAAATCTTAATCATAAACTTTCAAAATTGCAACAAAAACTACTAAATGTAGTTATTTGAACCGAATAAAACTCTGCTGACTTGAACTTCACAATTATCCTATCATTGTTTGTAGGAACTTGTATAATGTTCTAACATTATATAATGTTGAAAATCTTAAAAAAGAATATTTCAAAGGTCTTCTACATGCCTGTCCACCCCAAAAATACGATATTAAAAAATGCTTTTAAACTATTCTAAGTTCATATATTTATAATATGTATGTGAGTATAAAATTTATTTAAAATTTTTTTTTAATATTTGTTTATTTTGGAGCTAGACAGAGGGTGAGTGGGGGAGGAGCAGAAAGAGGGAGACACAGAATCTGAAGCAGGCTCGAGGCTCCCAGCTGTCAGCACAGAGACCGACGCGGTGCTCAAACCCACAAACTGTGAGATCATGACCTGAACCAAAGTCTGACACTTAACCAACTGAGCCACCCAGGCGCCCCAGTATAAAATGTATTTAAAACATTGAAGAGGGGTGCCTGGGTGGCTCAATCAACTGAGCAGCCAACTTCAGCACAGGTCATGATCTCAAAGTTCATGAGTTTCAGCCCCATGTGGGGCTATGTGCTGACAGCTTGGATCCCGGATCCTGCTTCAGATCTGTGACTCCCTCTCTCTCTGCCCCTAACCCACTTGCATTCTGTCTCTCTCTCTCTCAAAAAGTTAATAAACATTAAAAAAACTAAAACAAAACAAAACAAAAAAAGCTTACTGAAGAATTGAATTGTATGGGCTCCTTCACGGATTTCACATTATCTACCTACTATTTCAGATATATGAAACATACAGTTACTATTTTCTTTAAAGTCCATTATAAATGATATGCATATTTCCAACTTAACTTCACATGCAAATTTGGTAAATTAACAGATTTATCATAGAGAATACTATCCATATTGGCAATATTAAATTCATATTACACGTTTTATACAGAAGAAATATTTTATATTAGAATATGCTATTTTAAGGGAAAATCAATCATAAAAAAATTGAAATTACCAACTGGACCAGAAATCCTGCATGTGATTGAGAGGCGATATAAACCACAAAATGATAAAAGGTTTGTTATTTTTAAATTTTATTAATTTATTTTGAAAGAGAGAAAGAAAGAGAGCATGAGCAAGGAAAGGACAGAGAGAGAGGGGGAGAGAGAGGATTCCAAACAGGCCCACACCATCAGTGTGAAGCCCAATGCAGGGTTCAATCCCATGAACTGCAAGACCATGACCTGAGGTGAAATCAAGAGTTGGATCCTTGTTTTTAAATTTTAATTTATTTTTTTAATTTATTTAAAATATTTAATATATTTAATTTTATTTACTATCTAAGTTAGTTAGCATATAGTGCAACAATGATTTCAGTAGATTCCTTAATACCCCTTACCCATGTAGCCCATCCCCTCCTCCCACTATCCCTCCCAACAACCTTGTTTGTTCTCTATATCTAAGAGTCTCTTATGTTTTGCTTCACCTCCCTGTTTTTATATTATTTTTGCTTCCCTTCCCTTATGTTTTTCTGTTTTATATCTTAAAGTTCTCATATGAGGGAAGTCATATGATATTTGTCTTTCTCTGAGTGACTAATGTCGCTTAGCATAATACCCTCTAGTTCCATCCATGTAGTTGCAAATGGCAAGATTTCATTCTTTTGATTGTAGAGTAATACTCCATTGTATATATATACCACCTCTTCTTTATCCATTCATCCATCGAGGGACATTTGGGCTCTTTCCATATTTTGGCTATTGTTGATAGCATGGCTATAAACATTGGGGTGCATGTGCCCCTTCGCAACAGCATACCTGTATCCCTTGGATAAATACCTAGTGGTGCAATTGTTGTGTTGTAGGGTAGTTTCTTGAGGAACTTCCATACTGTTTTCCAGAGTGGCGCACCAGTTTGCATTCCCACCAACAGTGCAAAAGAGATCCTCTTTCTCTGCATCCTCCCCAAAATCTGTTGTTGTCTGAGTTGTTAATGTTAGGCATTCTGACAGGTGTGAGGTGGTATCTCATTATGGTTTTGATTTGTATTTCCCTGATGGTGAGTGATGTTGAGCATTTTTTCATGTGTTGGTTGGCCATCTGGATGTCTTCTTTGGAGAAGTGTCTATTCATGTCTTTTGCCCATTTCTTCACTGGATTATTTGTGTTTTGGGTGTTGAGTTTGTAAGTTCTTTATAGATTTTGGATACTAACCCTTTATCTGATATGTTGTTTGCAAATATCTTCTCCCATTCTGTCGGTTGCCTTTTAGTTCTGCTGACTGTTTCCTTTGCTGTGCTATGATTAGGTCCCAGTAGTTCAGTTTTGCTTTTGTTTCCCTTCCCTCTGGAGACGTGTTGAGTAAGAAGTTGCTGCGGCCAAGGTCAAAGAGGTTTTTACCTGCTTTCTCCACAAGGATTTTGATGGCTTCCTGTCTTATATTTAGGTCTTTCGTCTCTTTTGAGTTTATTTTTGTGTGTGGTGTAAGAAAGTGGTCCAGGTTCATTTTTCTACATGTCGCTCTCCCGTTTTCCAGCACCACTTGCTGAAGAGACTGCCTTTATTCCATTGGATATTCTTTCCTGCTTTGTCAAAGATTAGTTGGCCATACATTTGTGAGTCCATTTCTGGTTCCTAGGTTCTCTATTCTGTTTCATTGATCTTGTACTGTTCTTGTGCCAGTACCATACTGTCTTGACGGGTACAACTTTGTAATATAGCTTGAAGTCTGCAAGAGTTGGATGCTTAACTGACTGAGCCACCCAGGCACCCCAAGAGTTTTTTTTAGAGTAATTTAGTTTGTAGACAAAATTATTGGAACACAATTATAATTGCTGAGATTTATAAAACATCTTATCTATTAGATAAGAACTCTTTTAGTCATCCATATTAAAAGAAGGAACAGATAAACTAAGTAACCTGTCAAAATTCACATAGTGAGATGGCGGAAGATCAGATATTGAATATTGACAGGTTTTTTGCAAGTCCAACTCCTAAAAAAGAGTTAGATGGGCCCTTTATAAAATTTGGATATTGGCATGTTATAGTTTATCTGAATGTATTAGTCTGTGCTTGTGGAATGACATTCTAGGAGAGGTTCTGATATGACTGGAAAACTTTGGCTGTATATTCATGTTTAGAGATTCATAAGACACATGTATAGAATAAAAACTCTGTGATGCACTGAGTTGATGAAATTATGTCAGCAACTGCTAAACTTATTTCAACATGGAGAACTGTTTTCATGGAATACATGGGAACACAATCACTAGGTCAATAATATTAATAATAATTTTTAAATAATTTGTACCTGTTTTACCCTGCAAACATAAAGAACTAGAATATACAGAAAAATATAGTTTTTACTAGTCTCAGTAAAATATAGTTTTTACATAGGCGTCTCAGTATTGAGAGAAAAGTACTCATAGAAACTAAAATGATACATCAGTAGAGCAAAAGATAGATTCATAGCATAAAAAGTAATGAATATGAGTAATAAAGTAGAATGATGTAGTGGTTAACATTACATGCAAGATGCTCACATTTTGTTCTTTCACTTATAAGCTGGTCATATCTAGCTGCTTATTCTCACTTTGTTCAATGCGGGTCTTTAAATTTCTTTTCATAAAGTTATTCACTTCATTTTGGTTCTAATGGTATTATTCTTCATTTAAGATCCACTCTTATTTATGCCTATTCATTTCTTAGACTAATCAGTATTTATATCTTCCTCTATCTTAAGTTTTTTTTTAACAGCTTCTCATGTCCCTTTGGTTTTCTCACACACACATACCCCATCCTGTTGTTATATGCAAAATTTAAATTCTGGGTTTTGATGGATATGCTTTCTCTTTTTCATGTCCCTATCTGTGGTGACCACATTTGAGGAAAATTTGGTTATAAACTCATGGGTGCAAGTGCAGTGTCTTTCAGGAAACTATTTATCAATTACTTTTTTTGCAACCAGTTGCCCAGAGGGAAATCGGATGTCTTTCTGATTTATGTTCCTTAGTATATGACCTGCTTTTACTATCTGGAAACATTTAGAGTTTTCTCAACATCTTTACTGTTAGTCTAAATTTCACTCTAATGTATACAGATATAGAAATTTTACTTATCGTCCATGTTGGTTATTCCATGGACATTTCCATGTGAAGAGGTGTTTCATCTTTCTTAAAATTTGGAGATTTTATCTTCATTTTTTAAAGACTGTCTGATCTCCATTTTTATGTTTCACTCTTGCTCGAATTCTTATTATTCAGATATTGGCATTTCAACTTCTAACTTTTTTATCATTTAGGTTTCATTTTATATTTTCTCTTTTTCCTCTCTTCTTGCCCTTTGGAGGCAAGTTTCAATTCGATCTTCTAATTTACTAATATATTTTTCAAATGAATAAAATCAGGTGTTTGTCCCATTACCTTAATGTGTGTTTTCTTATTACATTTTTCAGTGTAGTATTTCCATTTTGGTCTGTCCAGCTATTTTTCTTCTGATATGGCTAGTAGTTTCTTTTATTTCTTCCAATAGTTCTGATAGAGTTCTCAGTGTGGTCCAGTGTGCCTTTTTAAAATAGCTTTGTACTCTTCAGATGCCTAATTCTGATTAATTCATGGTCCACTCAAGTTATTCATCATTCTACCTATTAATATGTGTTGGTTAAAACTGTTGAGCCTTGATCTGTGTGCACATCAGTGACTTTATGTTGAAGGGAAGTATACACATCAGTGGAGAATTCTAGCAAACACTCCTGCTTATAACGACTCCATGGGTGATGACTCCTGTCAGGGATTCATAGGGAGAAATATCAATGGGAGAAGGTATTTTTTTTTTTAGATTTAAATCTGCAAATGCAGGAAATTGAGAGAAGGAAGTGATGAGAGATTGAAAGTCCAAATGCAATGATCACCGTAAAGAAACACAGAGAGAGAGAAATGTCAGGATTTAAAAAGCTTGCCTCATATCTTTCCTGTCAATATTGCTTCTGCCTGTAGCTACACTCCCTTACAAATATACACACCAATTCGAAATAGTCTTCCATTTGCCCCACGGGTTTTCTGAGTTTGTTAATGTTATTGGTGGTGACTATTTGGTGGGAGTTTCTGAATTCATGTTTCCATATCCTTTGCATATTCTTTCAGTGCTAATTTGGAGAAGGTACCCAGCAGCCCTTATTTTTTACACATCTTGTGAGGAAACTAGATCTTAATTTACCTTCAGATTTGCAGATTCATGTAAATAGAGTGGATGTGTGGGCACTCAATACATTTTAAATTAGCTGAAAGATCTTGTTGATATCAATTTTCCCATGGTAAATATGTTAAGTATTAAGGTATTACATTATTAATACATAACATTGGATTAAAGAACCCCTCTTAGTAAAATAAATAAATAAGCAAATAAATAACATTCTTAGTAATAAACATCTTTTAATGATCTTAAAAACTTTGGGAGCTTTAAAAACATATAGAATGGTCACTCGGTCATCTGGGAAAATTTTAAGAGCCAATCTCCACTCTAAATCAGTTTTATATTCTAATAGACACATTTCTTTAGTGATATGGAGACCGAAAAAAGTCTCTTCTCTTCAGATACAGTGAAAATGCAGTATGGCTTATAGATCCTTTATTAAAACAGAATTTAAGTGTCTTTCATATTGCAATTAACAATGATACTTTAAAGGGTGGCCCTGAAAATTGGGCAAAATCAATGAACCATACATTATAAGATCACCCACAAGCAAGATAAAGTTTTCCATTATATAAATAAATCAGTGCATCCATGTGTGTCATTTATGATTTTTATCCAAAGTGCAAGTATAGTATTATGCAATGTTCTTTCACAAGATAAATAATTTTCCCTAATATTCAATTATTTTTTTTCAACGTTTATTTATTTTTTTGGGGACAGAGAGAGACAGAGCATGAACGGGGGAGGGGCAGAGAGAGAGAGGGAGACAACAGAATCGGAAACAGGCTCCAGGCTCTGAGCCATCAGCCCAGAGCCTGACGTGGGGCTCGAACTCACGGACCACGAGATCGTGACCTGGCTGAAGTCGGACGCTTAACCGACTGCGCCACCCAGGCGCCCCTCAATTATTTAAATAAAAGTATAACTCTGGTTATCAAGTTCACATGGACAGTAAAGACAAAATACAGTTAAAAGATAAAAACAACTTTTGGAATATGCGATATAAAATCACAACTTGAATGTTACAGTAGTAGTACTAACAGTGATACAATATTTCAAGTGTAGAAATCTGCTCCAAGGGGATTTAGCTTCTTTAAAAATGTATCTGTCATTTTCCATTATATCCGATAGCCAAGCACTTCATATATTCACTATAATCATTCTGTTTGCAAAATACTTCATTCTCTATAACAACTCTCATTTTGATAACATAAGGTGATATTACAGGTGATATAACATAACTGCATAAAATATTGTTTCATTTTAGAACTTCAGAACGACTGCTGTAGAACATCCAACATAATAGTGAACAATACTTATGGAAATTATAACACCCTGTTCACAAACAGGGATAGGTGAATCAGACAAGTGGAAGCTTAGTCTCCTTTCTGCATAGCACAAAATAATTAATCTTCAGAATTGCTTAACTAAGGGAACATGTAGAAAAAAATAATTTTTAGCATTCATAACTTAGGTTGTTATGATTCGCCTGGGTGTGTAAATTCTAATAGCCCAAAATGGCTCTGGAAACAATATTGAAGCCTGTTAAAGATGTAGAAGTAAAGCACTAAGGCCTCATATCTCATTTGTTAGAATTCTTTTCAGCCCTTTCGTGGCTCTGTATTCTCAGTATTAAGCTCTTCTGGTAGGGCTTTCTTTCAGAACTAACAAATGAAATTCCATTGCCTGGGCTTGAGAAAGTTGCTAGGGCAAAAGAAAAATCAGGAAGAGAAAAGGAGTGAGTATTTCCTTCTCCCTTGTGGCTGTGGAAATGCAGACACTATTCTGCATCAAGAAGCTAGTTTTGATAAAGCGATGAATTGAGAAAATTAACAAAAGCTCAATCTTACTTGCTTTAAATGTGAATAGTTGTATGAATATGTATAATCGTGTTCAGGTAAGTGTTTGATAAACACATATTTTAAGCCAAATATTTCACAGAGATTGTTGCTATGTGCTCCAAAATACAATCTTTAATCCATAAATATCTGTGCTTCTATTTGGTTCTCTTCCTTAACTAACAGTTGCCATGTTAATAATATGCAGGATTCCTGTCTGTATTTTTATAAGCATTTAAACACTTGTAAAATTCCTTTATAAAACCAGAGAAGTAACTAGATTTACCATCCCTCTATGAATGAAAGCATAAACTATGACTTAGATAGATTCCTTTATAACACAAATAATTTAAAAGTCTTTCACATTTAAAATAAAAAATAAAAGACTCAATATAAATGGTGGCCCCAAAACTTGGACAAAATCAATGAATTGTGCATTAGTTGTTAACTGTTGGTTTTTGACTGTCTTTCTCTTTTCAACAGTATTTAGATTTTCTTTGAGACATCCTTGTAACCATGACAGCTAAAATATACACTCCTTTAAGGATGGGCCCTACCTATTCAATCCACCGCTTTATCCTCAAACACTTATCGCAGTTTCTGACACACAAAAATGATTTACTAAATTTTTATTGGAAAAAAAATGAATCCTGTAATAGATAAATGATAGGTCATTGCGGATTTGGTATTTGAAATGGTACTCCACACTGTGTTGCATATATAGAAAACACAAAATGTTTAAAATAGATGGATAGATTATAGTGCTTACCAGAATTAAATGGGCACCTTAGGTCTGAAAATAAAGTTAGAAAAAATATTTTGGAGACCCTTGATTTCCAAACTAAAATAGTTTTGAACTTTGGTATATATGAGCAAAACACTTCAATTTCTATTTTGGAAATCAGTAACTGTTAAGTAATATAGAAAAACCAGGGACTAGAGTCAGGAAGCTCCATTAAATTGGTAATTAAAGTATAAATGTATTTAATAAATTCATTTTTAAAAGCTAAAATAATTTCTCAAATATATTGCTATAACATATACTGTAGTAATAATTAACTAAAATGTAAAATGTATAAACTGAAGCCTTACAGAGTCAAAATAAAGAAAAATTTATAACTCATCAACTTATAATAACCGTGAAATTTTGGGGACATAGCTAAAATCTCAAGGCAGTCCAAACTGTCTTAATATCTGAAGCATAAAAGCCAGGAGATGATAGAATTTTCCTTGTTTAGAAATACTTTATCTCCAGCTCTTATACTAAATGTGGAGCAATTATGTATTAAATGAATAAACAATTGTTATAAAATTTGAATATTTGTTCCTTGTTCCAGGGGTTTCCAATGAGCTTTTACTAAAATATCAGACGTTTTGATTTGCCAAGACAAATACATGCAATCTATAATATCCAGAATCAAATTCTTCAAAATATAATTATAAATTTATTAATGAGTTATACATACTAAGAATCTTAACATGCAGAACACCTTGCTTTCATTAATTTAATCTACTTTATGTCAGGCGAGGAGGCCCCGACTAGTCTGTGCTACTTCTGTTTGTCCCTCAGGCATGTATTTCTTCTAATCCTTTTAAAAATGTCTGGAGGTTTGTGGGTGAAGATAAGCCTATTAGCCTGAATAATATTTAATTAGAAGGTGGCTTACGCTTTGTAGTTATTCTCCGATGTATGGGTATCAGAACTGGATATCAGCATAATGTGGAGAGTATGTACCAATAAAGGCAATGAGTACCGGCCTTGATAAATCAGGAAGTGGGTTGTGTTTTGGTGGTTCCACTTTCTCAACTTAACTGCCCAAAGCGGCAAAATAAATATTGCCTGTAAAAGACTTGAGTTCAAAACTGGAGTGTTATAACTTGTGATTCCCTAAACCAATTCAGTTCCCCTGCTGGTGGCCACAACTAGGACTAATTTATTGCCAGGGAGCCTTAAGAGGTCAGTGAACAACTTGAACCCAATGGGCAGTTGAAAGCCCACTTCTCAGCACATAAAACCTCCTAGTCCAGGAAAATCTGATCCAGTTTGATACCACAAGTCACTCACTGCATTTAAAAGATCATATAAGACAGAAATATCACACATTTAAGCAATTAGGCTATTAAATATCTTACATAAAGTAGAAGTTTTTAAATATGGTGCTCTACTTCAGACTAAAGCAAATGGAAATTGGGTAATTATAATCACTAAGCTCCAAGGAAGTGGCATTTAGTCTTCCACAAGTACACTAAAATACAGAGAAAAGCAATTTTGTTAAAACTGAAAGAGATATGTACAAATCAAAATAGAACATCTGTAAGTGTGAGTGAGGCAGTAAAAAAGGAGGATATCCAATGTCCATGAAACCAGGAATGAGACAAAGAAGAATGTTGAGTAACCAGACAGAAAAGCTTAGTGCAGGGCTTCTCAATCTCAACACTATTAACATTTTAAGCCAGAGAATTCTATGTTGTGAAAGGCTGTCCTGTGAAAACAGCAGTATCTCCAGACATTGCCAAATGTTCCATGGATGTTGAAATCACCCCTGGTTAAAAATCAATGTCTTAGAGAAAGGAGTTATGCAGTGGATTAAAAAAAAATCCATCCCTCTTTTTTTCTTTTTTTCTTCCATTCCTCCTGCATAATAGTCAGGAATGAATCAAACTCAAGCTGGGCAATGGATACACAACACTAGTAATACATTATGTCGCAACAACTAATTGTATACAATAATGAGTATAGGCTTATTGCTAGACTGCTTATTAGTTTTATTTTAACCTTACAAGACATGACATAACTATGATTTTGCCCATATTTTATAAAGATGAAAAATAAGGTTGGTAGGTAATTATTCCCCAAAGTCATATACCTAGAAAGATGATTATATAGATTTGTCTGAATTCAAAGTCTATGTATAAGGATTAGATTATGTTGCTTTGTGTTTTTTGTTTGTTCCCTACTCCAAAAGGGAGCAGTGTATGAACACCTTAGACATAATGAATGAGTCAGAGTTGATGTTAGTCTGTTATAAACTGTTAAAAAGAGTAGTCTCTTTAGGACTCACAAGAAGAATAATCAGGCTTCTCCTGATGAACTAGTTTTTTCAAATCTATAAATACTATTCATTACCTACATCAGCAATGTAGGAAACTCAGAGACAAAATTGAAGAAAAAAGTTTAAATTTGATTTTTTCGGATTCACATTAACTCTGGCTTCATCATATTGGCTGACCATATTTTTCTATTTGCCATTATTGCTACAGCTTAATTTTTGTTGTATATTGATACGTACTTTTTGTAAGCAACATCAAAACCACTCTTGGAATCTATTCAAACAAAATGGGTTATTTATAAATATCTAAGAAGTTCAACAGCATAGGTTGTGGTGCCACACAAACCCATGTAAAAATCCAAAGTCAGAGGGGTCCCTGGGTGGCTCAGTTGGTTAATTCTGACTTCAGCTCAGGTCATGATCTCACAGTTTGTGAGTTCAAGCCCTGTGTCGGGCTCTCTGCTGACCCATTAGAGCCTGGAGCCTGCTTCGGATTCTGTGTCTCCCTCTCTCTCTGCCCCTCCCCTACTTGCACTCTGTCTCTCTCTCTCACACAAAAATAATAAGTAAACATTAAAAATTTTTAAAAACTGATTGTTAAAAATCCAAAGTCAGGGGCGCCTGGGTGGCGCAGTCGGTTAAGCGTCCGACTTCAGCCAGGTCACGATCTCGCGGTCCGTGAGTTCGAGCCCCGCGTCAGGCTCTGGGCTGATGGCTCAGAGCCTGGAGCCTGTTTCTGACTCTGTGTCTCCCTCTCTCTCTGCCCCTCCCCCGTTCATGCTCTGTCTGTCTCTCTGTCCCAAAAATAAATAAAAACGTTGAAAAAAATTTAAAAAAAAAAATCCAAAGTCAGTGTAAATTTAAATAGTCTTTAAAACTTCTGTTTAAATACATCGAACAGTTTCCTCATTCACAACATAAATACAATCTCCACTATGTTTTTTGTAGATTCAAATGTATAACAATATTTAATACACAGAGCTTAGTTCCAGCCACACAGAAGACCTTCAAAAATTGATTGGTGTTTCTCCATTAATTTTATAGCTTTAGTGTTTATATGCAGATTAAATAAAGCATCTATGATTAGGCCATTAATTATTTATTTCTATATGATGACTAGTTTATTCACTCAAGCAAGTGGCTAACCCAGTACATAATAGCTAGCTGTTCACCTAACAGAAATAGTGCCTTGATATGAAAAAATAAATAAATAAATGTGCATCTGAAAAATTACCTAGTGTCAGATTACTAATCGGTGTTCTCCATCAATAAGTAAGTTAACAGACATTTATGGAGCATTTCAAATATGGGGAAAAATTGACCTGAGTGAGAATAGGTTTTTAATAAATATTTATTACAAAAACAAAAATAAATTGTTTGGTTGTTGAAATGGATGAGTAAGTCTGATGTGTTCATTTGTCTCAAGAAGTTTATTTAAATTAAGATTACTACACTATCCGATAACCACGGGGGCCCATAATGTGCCTAACAATTGTTACAAACTATAAAAGTTCTAGGAGCTTTGTTCTATAGGTCTTTCAGCACAAACTCTATCAAGAAGGTGAGTTTTACTTAGATTTTGAAAACTGGATGCATAGATAAAGTGAGAGAATAGATGATAACGTTCTAATACGAAGGCTAGAATAAAGGGCAGAGAAAAAAAAAAAGAAACAGAAAAGATGGTAGAAGACTAATATTCTAAGAAGGTAGATAGAGGGGCACCTGGGTGGCGCAGTCGGTTAAGCGTCCGACTTCAGCCAGGTCACGATCTCGCGGTCCGTGAGTTCGAGCCCCGCGTCGGGTTCTGGGCTGATGGCTCAGAGCCTGGAGCCTGTTTCCGATTCTGTGTCTCCCTCTCTCTCTGCCCCTCCCCCGTTCATGCTCTGTCTCTCTCTGTCCCAAAAAAAAAAAAAAAAAAAAAAAAAGTTGAAAAAAGAAGGTAGATAGAAAATGTATAATCTGATGGCATTTTGCCAGATGATATGAGTATCTGTAATGCAATGGGGGGGGTGAGTTCAGAGGCAAGAACAGTTTAAATCTATTGTAATTATTCAAACATGAAGTAATAAGTGGCTAAACTAACCAAATGGCAGTAGAATAGAAATGACAGATGTATGAGACACTGCACACCATGAATCAACTCTCCTCTTTTCAATCTCCAAAATAGCCCAGATAGTTAAATATGCTGATAATACAAATTTATGGGAGTGGTAAACACAAGGCAATATAAATGAGAATTTGAAAGGGACTGGAATGTTTTGATAAACAAGCTGGTTGGCGAACACATTTAAATGACAGCTCCTATGAAGAAAAATATCCTCAATAATAATTAAGCCCCACCAAGAATTAATGGTTTTATTCATGCAAGAACAGTGCTTGTCTTATAAGCAATAGAAACCCATAGTTACATTTATCATCCACAGAAAATAATACTTTCCACGTTTTACAATTTATAAAATACTTTCACATACATTAATTTATTTGATATTAAAAGGTCACTGTAAGGAAGACATCATTTATATTTTGATGTATATTTTGTAAGTACGATCATCCATTGCTTGCATTGTGTGGCCACCCCATAACAGGGGCATGCATTTGAGGCTGTGCAGAGAGGGTATTGTTAAGCATAAATATATTTGCATTTATATGCTTAAGAAGGTGTATCAGTTATGGTCCTGCTGGGAAAAATATGTCATTTGGTGAGTTTAAAATTTGAAATGTGTACAATAACCATTGGCTAATAAAAGCAAGGAGTTTTTTTCTCAAAGGCAGGAGAAGGGGGAAGTTACATGATTCCTAAGGAAACTATGTCCTCTAGGAAAGAAATGCAACTAACCTATGGAAACCTGGAAGGGACTGAACAAGGACATAAACAAATCATTCTTACCCATCTCCTATACTCTGATCTCTTTAATGGCCAAACCCAACCATAAGGCAGAGGCAAGGGATCTGTTAACCCAGCCTGTGTGAGTCAACCTGTGAGGACAAGGGAAGGGTACACCCACATGGCAAGTGGCTCTGGAAGGCAAAAAGAAAATACACGACAAGAATTGGTGGCATGCTTTTCAGACAGAGTCAAAACAACTGGAGTCAGTTACAGGACATTATATGTGTCTTCTCCACCCATAGCTTCATTCTAGGCAAATAATCGAAAGCGGTTTCACCTGTAGAAGATCGCTCTGATTAATTTCATGTTTTTCAAGTGAAAATATCTTGGCCTGACTTAATTGGACCAGAAATACATATGAGGCTGAGCATGAGTGAAACTATTTCTTAAGTGACTACGTGTTCAGCATACCGCCAAACTGATCCATAGTTAAAACACTGTGTGTTTCAATAGAAAGCAATTTCTTCAAATTCTGAATAAATTCGGCATAAAAGTGACTAGGAAATTTTCCTGATTCCAAGAGTCTTTGTAATAGTATTGTACAAATTGGGATGCTATTTTCCCTTCTGTTATGCATTTGCAGCAGAGTCCAGTTTCCAGAGATGATTTAGGCATGACTCATCCTTTTACCCTGTGTGAAGTTAATTAAAACATAGGACTTTAATAGAGTAGTTAAGTTCATCAAGTTATTTCTATAGCTATTTCATAAATAGTTTGAATATTCAAAATGTCAAGACCATGATAAGATTCTCTAGTGATTCTCAGACAATGTGGCAGACAGTATTAGCATTCACTAAAACATGGAGTTGGGCTCTCCTTTGGTACCGACCACACTGCATTTGGATCTATCATGTGATTGTCTTTGACCATTTAATCGTGAGGATAGTGATGTGTGTCACACCTCTCAGGCACCATTTAAAAGTAAGTGCACAATTCAAGTTATTCTCCCACACTGGGGTGAACGTGGGGGTCCATCACCAAGAAGGCTACATAGCATGAGATGGTGGAGACGATATCAGCTCTGGCACACCCGTCTGATTACAACGAGCAGAGCACTCCCTCCACTGACCAACATTAGACACGTAGAAAGAGTGAGAATTAACTGTTGTTTTAAGACCCTGAGATTTGGATGTTTCTTTTGTATAAACTAATCAATTGTCTTTTTTTTAAATGTTTATTTATTTTTGAGTGAGAGAGAGAGAGAGAGAGAGAGCAGGAGAGGGGCAGAGAGAGAGGGAGACACAGAATCTGAAGCAGGTTCCAAGCTCTGAGCTGACAGCACAGAGCCCAATGTGGGGCTCGAACTCACAAACTGCGAGTTCGTGACTTGAGCGAAAGTCAGACACTTAACTGATTGAGCCACCCAGGCGCTCCATAACCAATTGTCTTCATTGAACTGCTATAACGAAACACGATAAACTAGGTAGATTACAAACAACAGAAATGTACTTTTTACAGTTCCGAAGGATAGAACTTCAGGGCTGTGGACAGTCTACTTTTCATTGTGTGCTCATAATGGCAGAAAAAGAGCTAGTTAGCTCTTTGACTTTTTCTTCCTGAAGCACTATTTGCATTCATGAGGGATCTACCTCATGACCTAATTATGTCCCCAAAGCCCCATCCCCAAATGTCATCACACTGAGGTTTGGGTTTCAACAGCTGAACTGGGAGAGGGGAGATGGGCACCACTTCCAGTCCATGACCGCAATCTTGCACGATACATTCTCTACCAGGAGAAGACTGTAATTCTTAATATTGCATATGAGTCCCTTAATATTTTACCCACTTCCTACTTCTTGTAATCTGCCAGAAAAACACTATTCTTCATATATACAGAACAACTTTAAGTCTGTCAGTCATGTTATGTTTGTGTCTCTCAGCACATTTCCATTCACGCGTGAGCCTTCTACTGAAGTGCATTTCTTTCCATCCCTTGCCTCACTGACTCTTGGTGGTGCCACTAGGTCCCCTCATTCACACCAAAGCAGCGCTATCCTAGAGCTAGTCCATCTCAGTCCATGAGAACTGGGAGTTAAATTTTCCCCAGCTTTGCAATCCAGTTTTCAAATGGCTTAAGAATTAAATTGTATAAGTTATGGTGAAACAAATTGCATTAACAAGAAAACATCTATTCAAAACTCCTGTTCTTCTTCCCCCAACTTTACTATTTTCTATGTTCTTCAGGTTATTTATGTCTATTTTACCTGCATGTTGAAAATAATTATATGTTGTATTGCTATGCATCTCTTCCCAACTCGTACTTTAATGACATCAGTTTGGCAGTTTGAAATCAGTCATGGTGGGAACATTCACACCACAGATATCAAAAACATACTACAGAACAGGGATAAATTACAATGTATTGTCTAGGCTTAGGAAAGTTGGAGGAAATGCTAATGAAGTAGGTTGAACTTCAAAGTGTCTGCAGTTATTACATTGTAAATACACACAAATACACCCCACAATGCCGAAAAATATATTCTCCCAGTATTCAAAAAAAATCCAGATTAGCAAAAAGTTATTTGCATCTTGATGAATAAGCAGAGTTCTGACATTTTCATTGTTTCACTTTTTCTTACTTGTTAACGTAAAGAAAAGTGTAAACCAACATTCTAACTGCACTGTATCTTGACAGTCAGTTGTTAAACATTAACCAGCACACCACTACTTTCCTCATTTAGGAACTTTTCCTTTATAGTCTTCTTTCAAGAATCTCTTCATGATAAGGGCCCTTGGGTGGCTCAGTTGGTTAAGTGCTTGACTCTTGGTTTCTGCCCAGATCATGATCTCAGGGTTCATAAGTTCAAGCCCCACAGAGGGCTCTGTGCCAACAGTGTGGAGCCTGCTTGGGATTCTCTCTCTCTCCCTCCCTCTCTGTGTCTCTCCCCCACATGAGTGTGTACTCTTAATCTCTCTCTCTCAAAATAAAGAAATAAACTAAAAAAAAATTCTTCACAATAACCTGTTATGGACTGAATATTTGTGTTTCCCCAAAATTCCTGTGTTGAAGTCCTAACCTCCAAAAATGACTACATTTGGAGATAGAGTCTGTAAGGAGGTGAGATAGGGTAAATCTTATAAGGATGAGGCCCTAATCTAGTAGGGCTGGTGCCCTTATAAGAAAAGGCAGAGGTACCAGAACTCTCTCTCTCTACTATGGGAGGACACAGTGTAAAAGCAGTTGTGTATTAGCCAGAAGAGATCTCACCTGGAGCCTAATTGGCCAGCACCTTGATTTTGAACCTCCCAGGCTGCAGAATTGTGGCAAATATATATTCGTTGTTTAAGCCACCCAGTCAATGGTATACTAAACCCTTGGATTGTAACTTGTTCTGCGAGCGTTCTACAAGATGAGCAAAGATTTCTAATAAATTTTCACTTGATAAATGAGTGATGTCTTGCCATACAAGTATTACGTGATGCTGAAAGTCATATGACCACAGCTGAGCCAGTGGTTCTTCCCTCTTTCTCTCTCTCTTTCTCTCACTATGGGAATATGAATGATCTTCTCCCATGCTTGTATGCTCTCTGTCAGACCACAGCGTTTGGCAGAAATCAGTGATTTTTCGGAATGTTGGAAGGTGCCCACAACTGGCACTAGTGTATTTTTTGTCACTTCTAAGCACTTCTGGACAGCCTTTTGCTTTTCCATATAAGAGTAAGCTTAAGAATGCTTTGCTTCATTCTAGGTCCCACTGCCTGCAGATGGAGACCCTTTCCTCTGCTGCCTTATTACCAGTTACATTAAATACCGCAGATGACAAGAGTTTATTAATACTTTACTGTATTCAACATCCATTAGTGATAGTGAAAGTCATCCTACACAATAGCCCTCCTCTCTTCTGTCTCCCTCACACCAGCCATGAAGGTTTGCAAAGGTAAGTGCAGGTTAATTTATTTTTGTTTATGTTTTGTATTTTCTTTATTATTTTATGTCATATGGCAGTATTGTAATCATTTTTATATGAATATTTTGGAGTTTGGACAAATCATCTGAATCTCCCTCATTTCTTATGGATAAATTCGCTTTGATATACAAGTGTTTGGGATTACAAACATGTTTCCAGAACAAATTATGCTCACAAACCAAGGTTTTACCATATTTTGTTATGGCAGTCTGGCCAGACTAAGATACTAACCTAATCTGGGCAAATGTACTTCCTAACTGTTCTCATTGCTCCCTTGCATACTATTACGAGAAAACCTATTATTCTCCAGTGTAAATGTTTCTATTATTCAAAGACAGTTCAAATAGCTATTGATTATATACCATGTAGTAAGTGTTTCCTAGATGCTGGGGAACAAGTCTTAAACAAGTTAAAAAAAGTTCTTTGTTTTTAGGAGGCTTATGCTCTAGTGTAGGCAGACAAAATAAACGAGTAAGATCAATAAAAATAAGCTCACTTATGGGAGTGATAAGAAAATAAAGTAAAATTAGGCAATATTAAAGAAAGTGATTATAAAGAGAGGGAAATTTACATATTTGGTGGTGATGATTTGTTCTTTGAAATGAACACCATGGTTTGCTCTCTGGATTCCTAAATTTCTGCTTTCAAGAAGCAAATAGTCCTTTTGGTTTCTGAGCATATTAGAGACTGCCTTTTAACAGCTGAGTATCCCTTGAAACATTAACCTTAGCTGAAGTGAGTTGCCTCTGTAAAGGAAAACTCCCTTCCTCGTGGCCAGCATACATCCAATGACTGGACAATAAATGGTTGAAGGGTCCTGGCCTCCTTGTCTCAATTCAGACAATTCTGCTTGGTTATCCTGGTTTCAGAGCTCCCTGCGAGATTGGTTGGAGCTTTTGTATTACTGCATCATCAGCCAACTTTTTCCTGTATGACTCCTTCAGCAGCTGATTTCTTCCTCTGCCCAATCTTGCTTCCTTAATTCCCCATAGCTGTTAATCCTGAAAGTATTTCGCTTGGATTACTTGACCTTGATTAATCACTGACCAGCTGACCAAGAGATTCCCTTCATTGGTGGTGGGTGGACCATGGACAGACAGCTCTTGGTATGGGGTGGTGTTGAAATGTACAATTACTAAAACTTCCATGGGTGGTGAACTAAGATCACACACCACTGGAAGAAAACTCACTAGCTTGTATAAAGTAGCAGGTATCTTGAAATATAGGGAAAATTGTCATCATTAGGACAATGTAAGTGGATGGCTGTTACTGAGGACAACTGATGTAGTGAAGAAGGTTAATAAAAGATTAACCTGACAATGATTGATCAACAATTAAATACTAAGAGTGGATATCATGAGAAGTCCTGGAAGCATATAAGTAGACTCTCAGGAAGCCAGAGTGCAGAAAAAGCTGAGCATCAGGCTTATAACACTAGAAAACAGCTGAGTTAATACATTAGAAAACTTCTGAGAAGGTTGAATTTTCTATCTAGATATATCTGCGATACAAAGTTAAGGCAGTAATTAGAAGTGAATAAGGGACTGAGATATTGTATGAAGAATTATGTACGAAACAGTTAAAAAATCATAAAGCTCAAAGATGTATCATACCCCTTGAGTCTGCGGAAGTGCCCCAATCTTATCAGTTAACTGCTAAAAGAGTTGAACTTATGTGAAGAGAATGCCTCATATGACAACATATCACGTGCTTAGAATCTGCCCCTACTTCCCTACTTCCCGTCCTGACCACCAGAACAAAACCAGGATGAAGATACAACATAACCCTGTTTGGGAGGTACAGAGCAATGCTGAGAGCAAAGGAATTAGTTCCCAAAATGGGAGAAATAACAAGCCACCATTTATCAGAAGAAAGTGAGAGAATTTGGTTGCGATTAGATTCTGAGAGTACTGCACCAAGGGGAACAAAACATAGATAAGGAAACAGCTATCACACTAGGAGTACTCTCTCTCCCAGGATACAGTAGTAAATACTTAGGCTAGTACTCTCAGAGATAGTGCTAACTCATTACTAGGATTGGTCTTAGACATTTGGAGGAAGCAAGTGAAGTAGGGATTCCATAACTGCTATGGTAGATGTTATAAGCATGATTAAAAATACCTGGAGATGTTGTTAAAAAGTACAAGCTTGCAACTGGAACATGAATAAGTTCTGGAAATCAAATGTACAGCATAGTGATTATAGTCAACAATGTTGTATGTAATTAATGAATTGAAATGAAATGAAACAAAATAAAACGAAATAAAATAAAATAAAATACTTGGAGAAATGAGAATGTAGAAGTGAAATTCTGTGCAAAGCCAACAAATCATTTCATGGACAAGCCCCAAAGGATATTCCATTTTCTAAAGTAATAAAAAATACAATAGTGAGTGAGGGAAGAATATCACTGAGAAGCTCAGAGGTTTCTGTCTTCTACAGTTTAGGACTGAGAATGGAAACTGTTGATAAAAAACTCTTGTTCTGTGGTAGCAATGAGAGTGATCGTGTCCTGGTATCTCAGAGGCTAGATGGCAGCACTTAACCATCAGAAAAAGGTAAGTACAGGTTTCAAGATGAGAAAGGGAGGATGAAAGGGAAAGAGGTGACTCATAGATAACTACGGAGATAGTTAACAGAATACAATGTCAATTGGGGCAAAAATTATGGCTCCAGTCAAAGAAAGAATTGCTCAATCTACCAAACTTAAGAAAAATAAAATATAAAAAAATGGAAAGATAATGGGGCTGAAAATAGCCACTCCAAATAAAGCCATATACTTACCTCGCCCAAGATTGGCAATACCGCAGCTATATGTTAGGTGGATGGACATTGGCCCAGGAGCTGCAACTTTTTTCCCCATTCCCACGATAAAACTATAGCCTCAAAAATTACATTCATGTGGAATACATAGCAGTGTAAATTTATATTAACTCTCATGCCCTCTGTCATAAGAGTCAAGAGATCTCAATCAACTGAACATGACAGAATATCACATTGTTCCACTGTAATGTAGTGAGTAGATTAACTGATCAAACCAGAAAGCAGCAAGCATGTTGGGACAGAAGTCATGAGATAAAACATACTGTTTTAGGTGCCATGGAGTATGCCTGGACTCACTTCCAAAATAAAAGACAGATTATTGCACTTACTCCCATCTACCATAAAGAAGCAAACAGTGCTTAAGTAGAGAAATCAATATTTTCTTGCTAATATTTCAGGGTGAATCATTTTATATTTTGAGGAGAATGGATTATAACATACAATAATGGAAACTTAGAGATCAATTATTACAGAATTCTATTTTAAAAAATATTGAGGAGATGTCTACAATGGGAACAATTGGAGTGTAAAGAATTGGAGAATGTGTGATACATTTTAGGGGCTTAGCTGAAAGGCTTTCTATTATATTTGATGTAGGAGATCAGAATAATAAGAGACCAAGGATGCTATACAAATTCTTAAATTAGTGAATTCTGTAGATAGAAATGATACCCAATAAAACATAGAAGACTTTTGAAGAAATATTTAGAGCATTTTAAATCGAATTTACTTGAGGAACATCCAAGTGAAAATAATATAGAAGAATTGAATTTCTAAATCTGAAATACATACATACAAAATATGTATACATATATGATGTGGAATCCATGTGGAATTCTAAGCACATATTCAGTATTGAACCTCAGGAGCCTGAAGGAGCTCACTTTATTTTGTGAAAGAAAGGAGTTCAAGAATGACTTTTTAGTTACTGCAACAAAGTCTGATAAAAGGAATAGAATGAGCAAGAGATTCGAAGACAGGAAAGCCAGTAAGAGAACAATGCAGTGTTATGGAATTCAAGACAGATAGTATGTTTAAAGATAAATGGAATAATAAACTATATCCAGTATAGTTGACAGGTGGAGTAAAATATGAACAAAAGTCTGATCATGGGACTTGACATTGAGAATTGCACTTTCAAGTTCAGTTCAATGGGAGGGATAAAAAGTCAGATTATAAGCATTTAGAGAACAGTCATTGAGTGAAGTCGAATTAAAGACAGCAATGACGATTCTTTGGAAGCATTTTTCTTTAAAGGGACAGTTGATAAAATTGGAGCTATTGATATGGGAGGTTGTCTAAATGTCAGGATAAGAAAACTTTCCAATTTTGCTTCTTTTCAAATATGGTGAACCAGGACCTGTTTATTTGCTGTTTGAAATAATCAGCAAATAAAGGCAAACAAAGGAAGAGGGAATAATTATAAGAATGATGTCCTTTCAACACCTAAATGGGATGGAATCCAGAGAAAAAGGGTGGAAGCATCATAATTCCTATTATCGTATTAACAGGAAACAAATCAACTGCAAGTTAATGGCCATCCTCCTGGCTATATTTTCTGTAAGACAACACAAATCATTTTACTGTGATATTATGTATATATAGTTCAGTTTTATTACTCTCTATGAAACCCGCACTTAAGGAAACCCACACTTAACATTTGGTCTTTATTCTACTTCCATGGATTTTATTTGTCTATAGTTCCTCTGAACAAGCAATAGTATCCACCTACATATATCAACTCACCTCATGTCACCAGTAAAAAGTATAGTCTTTTTTATTCTCAAAAATGTGTAAGGTCTTTTTTCTACTTTCATTTTTTTCTTTCTATTTATTGCAGTGTGTTATTGCTTCCGATTGTTCCTCCAGATATTTGAATATTTATTCTGTTTGCTTGCACCATATTCCATTTCACAGCACCCCTCTCTCCCCATATATAATAGAGTCACTATAGAAGACTGTCCCATACAAGTGATTTGTAATGAGCGAGGCCTTCACATGCATGCACTATTTTCTAGGATCTCACTGTGGGAAGCCTTTCACTTGCCATTCAATTTTGTGCAAGACATATTGATGTCAAAGAATAATGTTTTCTAAAAAGTTAGACTGTCAAAGTTGGGAACTTTCCATCTTAGAGAAGAATGGATAGACAACCATTTGACTAGGTGGCTTAGTCTAAAATGTAATCTTAGAGATTTATACTACAAGTGTAGTACAATATATGAAGACTCCGGGTTTTTTTATATGCTCTTCTGGTAATATAACTGTTCCAGCTTTCGAACATGGTAAACCCTCCAAAAGACAGTTGACTTCACCTTTGTTCACAGTGAAAACTGCTTCTTTCTCTCCACAGATTTCTGATCATCCTTTAAAAAATTTTACTAATTTTGCAAACAAAAAGCACAGGGCTTCTTCCCTAATACATGTTTTATAGAAATAAAAGATTTAAAATAGTATATTATCCATCATTTATTAAATTTGTACTTCATGACTCTTCAAAAACATTTGCTGAAATACCATTTGTTGTTACGTAAACAATTAATAATGTTATTTAAATAAAGCATTATCTATAGCCTTTATAATTTTATTTGTACATTTATAGTCATCCAACAAAAATGTTAACATTAATTTCACAGGGAAAGTTTGAAATTTCAAAAACATCTATAATTCTAAATATATTTGAGGTAGTAATGCAACACTTTCTGACAAAGTTATTCCAACTATACCAAATATCATCTAATATCAAAGTGAGATAAGTTAATTTTAGTCAAAAAGATGTGCAGTACTCTTGTTGAAGTAAAGATATTTAAATGGACCAATATAAAAAGTTGGCCATCAAAGATCTGAGATTTACACTTACAAGAAATGCCCTGAATCACTGAATTGTCATTAGTTTTACAACACATAAAAAGACATTTATGGCATAATACGTTGTTATTATGTAAGTTCAGATCACGTTTTGGATGTTCATTGACTTTATTTTCCTGGTTTTCATTCTTTCCATTCTCTTTGTGGCATATCTTATTTATCTTTTCAAAATCCCAATGAATGTGGTATTCCTTAACTGAAGTGATATCCTCTTTACTATTCTGAACCAAGAAAATCTGAAGTGTTGACAAACTTAATGATTTTGAGTTTTTAACAAACACTGCATTCAATTTTAATTCCAATCAAAACGATCCTGGTTATAATATTACATTACAACTAAATAGAGGAGCAAATATCAATATAAATATTTGAAAGTGATTACATGATTCTAAATTTAATTGGTATTGGTATGAGTGAGAGTGTGTGTTTGTATCTTACTCTGTGTCTCAGATACTAGGAATACCATATTACCTGCCATCCATGTATGATAAATAAACTTGGTTCAGCGATCCCTTTGAGAACAGTTCTCTTACAATACTTTTAGGAGCTTTGCTACGATACAAGAAAAAAAATGATTTGCTGGCATAACAAAAATCATGGAAATTTTTAAATGTGATGTTTCCTAGAATTCAATCATAGCTGAATAAATCAGACAGTATAACGTGTGAGGGGGAAAAAAAGCAATATTTAGTATCTCCATATTCTTGGTATATTAAAAAATGATAGGTTTATATCTTCATCCCTCACTATACTATTAAAAATGTATTACTCCTTAAAATTAAATATGTCTTGGAAAACTCTTTCTTTGATTGTTATACTTGGTGAATTTGAGCTCAATTTAATAACTTACCAACCATTTTGTGTGAGGTTACATAACTGAGAAAATAAAGATGTTTCTAACATTCTCTTCTACAATTTCAATAAAGAAGAATTCCAATTGATGTGAGTGATAAATAAAACTAATACTATAATACTAAATTCTGTGCAAAAACTCTTTGCTAGGTTAAATAGGAAGGAATTAGGTATTTTTAATGCTTCAAACTTTAGTGAAATTTAATAATCTGGCCTAAACATACTTGCAAGGGCTATTTTTGCAATCTGGTTTTCTTTTGAAATTGACATATACTTTAACTTAATATTGCTGAAATTAAGGGTAATTTCTACAAATCAAATCATTTTAAAAATAATTCAATATTGTAACAATATTTATTACTAAATCCCAATATGAAATTATCTCTGAACAAGAATAATTTTAATTCAGTGTGAAATCTTTTCTCCTTTACTTTAAAATGTTTTCTTTCTCTGTCTTCTTTTCTCCTTCCTTCCCTACTTCCCTCTTCCTTCGTTTTCTTTTTTCTTTTCTTTTCTCTTCTTAACAAATAATTTAGACTTCTTGACAGCAAAGAGGATAGGTAGCCAAGTAAAAACTGTATGGAATATGAAGAGAAAATATTTATTGTAAGCTAAGTTGGCATTAATTAGATACAAGGTGACTAGGACAGGACATGGGCATGTGGAAATACATGCAAGTGAGGAATCAGGGCCAAATCAAATAATTTCATGAGCTAGCATTGATGGAGTGTGATCTGCATTGCATAAAGGTCATATTGAAATGTGGGCACAGATTATAACAAATCCTGGCACTATTACAAGGATTTTTTTTTAAGAGATAGAGCATGCATGCAAGTGGTTGAGGGACAGAAGGAGAGGGAGAGAGAGAGAGAGAGAGAGAGAGAGAGAGAGAGAGAGAGAGAAAGAATCCTAACCAGGCTCCATACTCAGTGGGGAGCCTGATGCAGGGCTTGATTTCACAACTGACCTTGAGATCATGACCTGAGTCTAAATCAGAAATCAGGAGTCAGTCCCTTAGCCGAGTGAGCCAACCAGGCACCCCAAGGAATTATATTTTTAATATGAAAATATGAATGGGAAAATCAAAGTATTATAAGAAGGAAAATTACAAGATTGTAATTTTTTTTTAAGAAAATCTCTGGCTTTGGGGAGCCTGGGTGGTTCAGTCAGTGTCTTCTTGATTTCGACTCAGATCATGATCTCCCCATTTGTCAGTTTGAGTTCTGGGTAGGGCTCCACGCTGACAGTACTGAGCCTGCTTGGGATTCTCTCACTCCCCCCCCCCCCCCATATGCTACCTCTGTCTCTCAAAATAAATAAATAAATAAACTTCTTTTTAAAAATTAAAAAAAATTTTTGAAAAAAATCTCTGGCTCTCTTATTTAGTAAATTATACAGTGCCTATGGAAAGGCACTATAAATTGCTATAAAAATAGGATGGTTTTGGAGACTAAAATATTATAGAACAACAATAAAAATGCAAATAAAACATTAAAAATAATTTCAAAAATAGGCACATATATACATACACATAGGTATATACACATTACAGTATTATATTTCCTTCATAGAGAAATAAAATTATTTTCCCTCTAATGAGTAAATTATTGTAACAAGTATTTCAATAATTTATCTAAATAGGATTCTCATTCATGACATCTACAAAAACTGTCTATTTTCAGTAATTTCTTATATCACCCACTACTGTTCCCAGTCTACAAGCAGTGTCTTACAATCTTCAAATTTTCTCTTTTTCTTAATTTGCTATATGTTCAGTCAAGAAATCCTATTGAATTTCTATCCTTAATAGATTTTAGTTGTGTTTCTTTTGTTCATTCACCTTGGTGAATTAGAACAGATGCATATTGTTACATACTATTTTCCATAGCTTCCATAATTATTGATGGAATTCAGCTAGACTTCATGTCTTCAGTTCCACCACTTAAAAAAAAATCAATGTTTATTTATTTTTGAGAGAGACAGAAACAGAGCACAAGCCGGGGAGGGGCAGAGAGAGGGAGACCCAGAATCTAAAGCAGGCTCTAGATTTTTAGCTCTCAGCCCAGAGCCCAACTTATGGCTCACATTCATGAACGATGAGATCATGATCTGAGCCAAACCCAGACACTTAACCAACTGAGCCTCCCAAGCAACCCATTAGCTCTACCACTTGTCCACTCTGTCTTCCATGTTACTGTCAGTTGAGTATCCAAAACACAGACCAACACATCTGTCTCCTATTTACACCCTTTCAGTTCTCTTGCCTTTGTAAATAAGAATTTTCATAGTGTGTTCTGTTTATTATTGTCTTGAGCTCCCTTAACTCTTCTTTTTAAGTGTATTTATTTATCTCGATGGGGCAGAGGCAGAGGGAAAGGGTAAGAGAGAATCCCAAGCAGGCTCCACACTGTGCATGGAGCCCAACGTAGGGCTCAGTGACACAACCCTGAGATCATGACCTGAGCCGATATCTAGAGTTGGATGCTTAACCGACGGAACCACCCAGGTGCCCGAGCTCTCTTAACTCTTTAGCTTTGTATTGTCACTATTCTTCCCATACCTGTGTTTTGCTAATATTAAGCTAATTGCACTTTACCTACTGGATAATTGTTTTGGCTTCATTTCTTAGCTCATGTTCTTCCTTTGACCAAAATCTTCCTTTACTTCCTTCTTATTTCATTTGGCTAAAAGATACCTATATTCTAAGGTTCAATTATAAATATATTCCCCTCACACAATACTTTAAGAACCACTTCAGATTAAGTATATTTTCTATGTGTGCCAATAGAACCTTAGAGCTACAAGTGAAGCTGCTCGATATCTTACTAAATAAATCACAATGCAATTTTAAGCACCCTTAGGCCATTTTTTTCTTATCACTTATTAATATTTTGTAGACTTCTATCACTTACATCCTTTGAAGTCTATTCTGAATCAATTATAAGTGCACAAATATCACCCTTTAAAGTACCTTCAAAATATTTCTTTTAAAATTCATAAGACAAACACAAGTCCAACTTTATGCTTGCCCACAACCCTGTTTGCTAGTGTTCTGACATCTTCAGAAAGTGTTTCCTGAAAAAGACAGCTGAGACACTGTTTAATAAGAGAAGAAGGAAAATGCAAGTTTATAAAAAATGAAAACTCCTGCAGTTAGAAAATAACCTCTCTATTCTTTGCAGCCTGCTGGGCACACAGATAATCTCTAATTTACACTGTCGTATTTTTGAAACTATATCCTTTTTCCTAGGAGCTATGCATTCTTTGGTAGACTTCATACTAACAATCACAGATTATCTATATATAATATCCTAAGGTATACCCCTGAAGTCCTCTGAAAAACCCTAGATTGCATGTAAAGTTTTATATCTCCATGATCTCAGTAAACCTAGGTCCTTCAAATTTAAGCATTAAATAATGAAGCACATCATAAAATGAGACAAAAGAAGTGAAACTCTTCTTTATTTTGGATAGCATGGCCTGTTTAAAATAATTTTGTTAAATATTTTACTAAACTAGAAAAAAGGCTCATTGCCATAACATCTCAGTTGTAAGATTAATTGAATTTTAGTTATATGTTATTCTGGCAGCCTTTAGTAGCCTAAGATCCCTTCAACAACCTGTTACTCACAGAGACTTGCATTTCAATCTTAAGACCATAGCAGTGTTTTATGGATTCTCTATGCCAAATCACACGGAACCTATGAGAGCAAATAGGGAATTTATGACAGTATAGCGATGGTCAGTCAATAAATCTAGACTTTTGCCCTGATAGGCTTTTGAAAGACCAACTACGTTGGGCAGTGTCTTCTTATTGCATACATTTCCTGGTTGACAAAATGCACATTTTAAAATTGTAATCAGCTTACATAAAATATCCTTTTTCTTTTAATGTTTATTTTTGAGAGAGACAGAGTGCAAGTGAGGGAGGGGCAGAGAGAGAGACACACACACAGAATCTGAAGCAGGCTCCAGGCTCTGAGCTGTCAGTGCAAAGCCTGATGTGGAGCTTGAACTCACAAACCATGAGATCATGACCTATGCCAAAGTCAGATGCTTAACTGGCTGAGCCACCAGGAGCCCCCAAATATTCTTGTTTCTAACCCTCAAACTACAACTGAAGAGACCTTAGGTATATTAGACATATATGACCTAAGTCATATATTAGATATATATGACCTTGATACTTTTAGAATATCCACATGTTAAAATGAGTTAGTGCATAATGTAAGGCAGATTTTGGGGGGCACTCAAGTCACTTTTTTGGCAGTAACATAATGAGGCATGTTGACTCATGTAATTTTTTTTGCAGTAATATGCGACTTTCACATCAAGTTTATTGTTCACATTTCTGTGAAGATGATTGAGTAAATGACATTTATTAACATATGAAGATCTATATCTTCATATAATTTTGGTCATTACTTTTCTATTTGTTTTGTGAGTTTTAAAAGTATAAGATGGTATAAGTGAAAGGCTCAGGAAATAAGGTCTGATCTGTCATATTACCACAGAAGGTAATCAATCAATGAATTAAAAAATACTAAATGTCAGAAATGGCTACATAATACTGTTTTACCATTTGATACTTTGGAAAACTGTGTTTTCCATTCTGTATTACATCAATAAGAAAGTCTTTCTCAGATTTAATATATATACTGATAGAGTTAAATATACACCGATTATTCTACAGTACTAATCAGGAAGAATATTATTACTTTTGTATAAGAACGAATTGTTGGACCCAAAATATACAAAAGCCAATATTGAGTGTATAAGCAATAATTTTGTTTTACTGTTTTAAATACAATCTTCCTATGGCACTAAGAGTGGGAAATGACACATATAAGGTAATATATGAAAAATACCAAATAAAACATTTTAAAATAGGAGATATGAGATTTAATAGACCTGCCATAGAGTTTGGCAACCTCTGTATTCTCATTGTTGCCTTAGTACATGGAGTCAAGGATCTGAACAATTTTTTTTGTATAATTAGATCTTTGTGCTTTTACCATTGTGTACATGAATCTAAACTTAATTCTTTAGACTAAATATATATTACCACAATTTCCTTACTTATGAATAGAAGAGTGTAAATACATCTGTGAAAAAAAAGTTTCAAATAAGCATTTTTGCTTAGTCATTAACACTTTGTGAGGCAATACAGCTGAGATTCCATTTCGTTTCCCTACTCACATCTATGTAATCTCAGGAAGTTACTTTAATCATCCCATGCCTCAGTTTCCTCAGCTGTAATAAAGAGTAGTTATACCTAACCCAGGTTTTCATGAAGATTAAATGATTAATTACTGGGAACATTTTGTGAACAGTTTGTAAATCTCAACAAATTGAAATAATGTCAGTGTTTCCTTTCTCCTTGCTGAGGGTAATTTAGCTCAGTCTCAAACATTTAAATCATGAATTCTTAACTTGAGGTCTATGAGGTTTGTAGGTAGAAATCAGGGGTCTGTGAATTTGGCTTAGAAAAAGGTACATCTCTGAAATCAGATGCTTTTATTTCTCATTATACTTTTGCCTATCTCTAAAAATTCCACTTATAGTCTCATGATTGCAAAATCATAGTTGTTGTTTTGATCAGGGAAATAGCAATGATTGTCATTTTGCTGTCTACAGATGCTTGTGCAATAAAAATGGCCATCTATTGAGTTATTTTTCACCTAGCAAAATCATTTGGTCACAGAACACTTAGATTCTGAGTTTTCCATTGCTTGAGCTAACAGAGTGGTTTTGCAGTGTTCCCCACTAACTATCAACTATCTGTCAATAGTATGTAGAAGGAAGGTAATCGATGACGAGACTAGAGTTTAGTGTGAGGCCATTGCAGTCTACACTGATCTGTCTTAAACTACAAAAATAACTTGCTTAAATTAATAAGTTTTCTTATTTATTCTCTTAGGTGAGAAGTACCTATATTACAATATAATTTGTAAAATATGTTAGTAACTATTTCAATATATCTGCCTTCCTTTTTAATACTATGCATTTGCATTTTATTTAAATATTTAAAAATATTATTTTGACAAAGTAGTCAACAGACATCAACAGATTTCCAGACTGGGCCATCACACACACACACACACACACACACACACACACACAGAAATGGTTTCAGAATAGCTCTTCTAAGTACTTTGTACAAGCCCAAATGAACCCTCCTTCATAAATTGTTCAGTTTTCCCCATACAGTTAATAACAGTAGCTATTATTTGTTAAATGACTTACTGTGTGCCAAACAGATACTTTATATATACTCTTCTAATAAATCTGCACAACACTTTTGCTATTTATTATCATCTGCAGTTTAAAATATAGAGCAAAGACTTTAAGTAAAAACTCAAGGCTATCCAGAAATCATGATTTTCTTACAACACAGTTTTTCTATATATACTCTATTCCTGTTTTATTTCTCTGTAGCTGTTTGGTCCTTATTGCTTTAATCAATTGTGAGACTCCATATTATTTATCTCAACATGCCTTGTGGCAATAGGCAATAAATCGGTATTTATACATAGTGGGTACTCAGTACATATTTACTAGACAAATCAAAGCATAGCCTTTACTTTAAAGAGGGGAAGGGCTAAAAAAAATTTAAAAAGTAAAGAGGAGAAGCAAAGCTAAAGGAAAATAATAAAAAATGACAAAAAATAAAAAACTTAAACTCATACATTAAGTATTTACAAATTTGAATATTTTTTATTGTTAATTCATTTAGATTCTGTTACCTATTCCAAGTTTTTTTTTTTTTGTCTTTGTTTTTGCCTTTTGAACTTATAAGACCTTAGAGAATCATTTCAGAAATATAGGCCAGGTCTCTATATACTTATTTCTTAATAATACCATTTCCTTTTCCAAATAAAATAAAGTATGTTTTCTTCACTACATAAAATTTCTATTAACAAAATATAATTTTACAAAATGAGTTATTCTATTCCTAGATTCAATTTATTTTCTCAATTAGCCTACTTTTCTTTCTAGGATTTCTTTCTAATGCACTTAATGTTAATAATATATTAGCCTTTCTTTTTTCTAGAAGTAATTTCTCAATTGCTCCATAGGAAGCAAATGTTTTTCTTTTTTTTTCCTTTTTTTTTTAAGGACACTGTATAAGAGGCTAAATAAAATCACAAAGTTGACACAATCTCACAAACTTTGATATTAAGTCTCAGAAACCCTATCTTCTGGTATAAACAGCATATTTTTCTAATAATATTATTTGTTGATTTATTTGCTTTGAACTGATTACTGTTGAGCACTTTAAAATATATAATTTAAATTAAGCTTGGCAAAGCAAAAACAAAAACACTATGCTTTATTCTTTCTCAAACTTTTCACACTAGGAAACTACAGAATCAGTAACTTTAAAAAATTGCTCTGGTTTATAAAGTTTATAGACTTGGTAACAGCCTGATTTAGAGACTATAAGTTTTGTCTTTCACAGACCAATCTTTACTGAGATTCTGACACAAGCCAAGCTTTGCTGTGTCCTTATTAAAAACCTGTTCTTCATTTATTTCTCACATAAAATAGTGGCAGAGTCCTTAAACATTTTCTTTCTCTTCTTCTAGGACATTTCTCATGGAATAATTGTTGAATGTTTTCCGTGATCCAGGCAGTGGTCTAATTGCAAGGGATAAAACAATGCACAAGGCACACCCCATTCCCATGGAGTTTATACTTTAGAGATTTACTCTTTAACCAATGGATCATTTAGAAGTTTATTGTTTACTTTCCACATATTCCTACATTCCTGTGAATTCTTTTTTAAAAAATTTTTTTTCTAATGTTTACTTATTTTTGAGACACAGACAGAGCATGAGTGGGGGTTGGGCAGAGAGAGAAGGAGACACAGAATCCCAAGCAGGCTCCAGGCTCTGAGCTGTCAGCACAGAGCCGGACGCGGGGCTGGAACTCCTCAACCACAAGAACATGACTGGAGCCAAAGTTGGACGCTCAACTGACTAAGCCACTCAGGAGCACTCCTGTGATTAACTTCTTTTTTCAATTTAATTTAATTTTTTTTAATTTTTTTAAAAAGTTTATTTTATTTGAGAGAGAGAGAGAGAGAGAGCATGAGCAGGGTAGGGGCGGAGACAGGGAGATACAGAATTTGAAGCAGGCACCAGGCTCTGAGCTGGCAGCACAAGCCTGACACGGGGCTTGAACCCACAAATAGTGAGATCATGATCTGAGCCAAAGTCGGACGCTTAACCGACTGAACTACCCAGGCACCCCAACCTGTGATTAACTTCTAATTCGATTTTACTGTGGCCAACCAATCCACTTTATATAATCTGAATCCCTTTAAATGTATCAACACTCATTTTATAGTATAATAAATGGTAAATATATGTATCACTTGAAAAAAAAAAGTGTTTAGGTTTTGGTTGTAGTGCACTATAAACACCAGTTAGACCAAGGTGTTGTTCAGATATGTTTTTATTTTTATTTACTTATTGTTACTAATCACTGCCTGGTGGTTATATCGATTGCTAAGTGGCATATAATCTTTTACTATGATTGTGGAAATGTTTATTCTTTATTTGTCTCAATTTTATGAGTTTTGTTTCACATATTTTGAGTTTTTTTTATTAAGCATATAATTTGATAGTTGTCAGGTTTTTTTTCTGACGAATTTTCCTTTTCTTTTTTTTTAAAGTTTTTTTTTTTTTTTAACATTTATTTATTTTTGAGACAGAGAGAGACAGAGCATGAACAGGGGAGGAGCAGAGAGAGAGGGAGACACAGAATCGGAAGCAGGCTCCGGGCTCTGAGCCATCAGCCCAGAGCCCCACGCGGGGCTCGAACTCACGGACCGGGAGATCGTGACCTGAGCTGAAGTCGGACGCTTAACCGACTGAGCCACCCAGGCGCCCCTCCTTTTCATCACTATGAAATATTCTTATCTCTGGTAATACTCATTTCACTGAGTTTTTTTTTTTTCTGAAGTTAATATGCCCACCTCAAGCTATAAATTCCTTCTTTTTTGCTTTCTCATAATTTCTCTCTATTTATCTGCAACCCAATTCCAAATGTGTCTTTAGGTTTAAAATGAGTTCCTTGGACACCTGGGTGGCTCATTTGGTTGGGTGCAACTTTAGCTTAGGACATGATCTCGAGTTTTGGGAGTTTGAGCTTTGCATCGGGCTCTGTGCTGACAGCTCAGAGCCTGGAGCGTGTTTCAGAATCTTTGTCTCCCTCTCTCTCTCTCTGCCCTTCCCCTGCTCTCTCTCTCTCTCTCTCTCAAAAATCAAATAAACATTAAATTTTTTTTCAAAAAAACAATAAATAAAATGAGTTCCTTGGAGGCAGTGAAAATTTACATCCAGCTTTTTATTTTCATGCTGTCAGTCTCAAATAATCTCTTTCTTTAGTCTTTAGAAGCTGAGTTTCTCTCCATTATAATTTCCATCCAGTTGAAAAACTTCCTTCAGCACTTCTTGTTAAGCAGTTTTATTAGTGTCATGTTTTTTATTCCTTAAAGCGTCCACTTCACTTTCATTCCTGTAGTGTGTATAGAATTCTGTGTTGACGGTTTTTTCTTTCTTTTCCCTTTCCTTTATTTTCTTCTTTTACTTTTCTTTCTTAAGCCATTCCAAATTTTCCGTGTATACAATTTTTCATTTTTTCCAGTTGCTGGCAAGATTTTTTTTGACAACTAAATTACTACTAAATTAATACTAAAATATTAATTAATTAAAGTGTTTTACATATCTCCTCAAAATGGCATTTCCTTATATTTGTATTTTAGTAGTTGCCTTTATGAATATAGGCATGTTTTCTTGAACTTTATCTTGCTTGGCATTTTCTTAGTTTCTGACTTTGTAAATGCATGATATTCACTATACTTAGAAGCTTTTGTACCTTTTTAAATATGCCTCTAATCTTTTCTTCTGATATTCAGGTCACCATATTTTAGACTTTCTACTATTATCTGACAAGTTTCTGAGACTCTCTTATTTTTTTTTCAAAATTTCTTTTTATTCTCAGTTTTTTTTTTTCTTTACGATTTTATGCCAGGTAATTTCTACTGATCTTTTTTCAGGTTCAATGATATTTCTCACTGTGATGATCATTTGGTTATTGAGTTTCTCCAGTGAAATTTTCCATTTTGGATAATATATTTTCTATTTATGAAATTTTAATTTGGTGCTTTTGTACCATCCCTTTATCTCAGTTACATTTGTAATCTTTTTTACTCATCACAGGTGTGTTCTCCTTTACCTCATGGAGCAAAGTTAAATAAAGAGCCGCTTTAAAGTCTGATAATTCCACTCTGTGGGACTTCTCAGGGTTGATGGCTCTGATGTTTCACCTTGAAAATGGCTCATGTTTTCCTAATTTTTTAAATGTCAAGTGATGTTTGAAATGTATCCTAGATATTTTAAATATTATGTTATGCATGCTCAGGTTCTGTGAAAATCTTCTGAAGGATATTAATGTTTTTGTGTTAGGGGACAACCAACCCAATCGCTTCAGTCAATGATGACAGGTCCTATCGGCTTTTGTGGGCAGCGGTTCAAATCGCAGTAACTTTCTCTAAGTCTTTTATATTATTTTATGTGTATCATGGAAAAATAATGTTTCAGGGGGTTGATTGAGATTTGTGTAAATTCATGTGCAGATTTAGACGATTCTGTCCCCAGTTCTCTCTCCTCTTGGAATTTCATTTTCTTCCGTGATCCGCAGAGTATTCTTTCCCTACTATGTTTGGGCAGCAAAGTTTCTATCATTAAGTTACAAACACCGATGCTCCATCACTCTGTGACTGGGGAGAAATGTCACAGGGAAGAAAAATAGTTAAAATCACCTCATTGACAGTTGCTTCTCCAAAATTTGACCACCTTCCAAAATAAGGCCATTTTTCTTTCTTTCCAGAGTTTTATGGCAAGTTTTTCAACATTCATTATTTTATTTTTAAAAAAATTGTTCAGAGTTTGTAATTGCAATTAGAATGATGCATTAATTCTACGGGGCTTTCACTGCTGTACAATAACCAGGATCCTAGGGAGTGAATTTAGTTTTGTTTTTAAGGTTGATTAAAAGTTAAAATAAACCTGTTAAGTCCCCTCTTGGATGATACCTCGCTTAATATAAGTCAGAATTTTTTGCAATCCATAAATGTGTTTGAATTGGCAGGTTTTATAATATTTACTTAGCGTTCATATAAAAAAGCCAGATATAGGTTTAAGTTAGTCTTGTTGACCTATATTTATATACATATATACATAAAAAATAAAGCTCTTAATTATGTTCAACTTGGGTACACATTTATCTCATAGATCCTTGTCTTTCTATTTATTTTTTATTATATATTTTGTAGTTGTGAAAGACTGTTATTTATCATTAATTCTCTAAACACTTAGGAAAGATTGTGAATTTCATATATATAATTACATTTAGTGGTTTTACTAAGTTTTAATATTTCAAATACTTTTATTTTTTAATTTTTTTTTCAACGTTTATTTATTTTTGAGACAGAGAGAGACAGAGCATGAACGGGGGAGGGGCAGAGAGAGAGGGAGACACAGAATCAGAAACAGGCTCCAGGCTCTGAGCCATCAGCCCAGAGCCCGACGCGGGGCTCGAACTCACGGACCGCGAGATCGTGACCTGGCTGAAGTCAGACGCTTAACCGACTGCGCCACCCAGGCGCCCCTATTTCAAATACTTTTAGTTGATGATTTCTAATTTGTTTTCTTTGCCAGGTAGAAAATTGTATCATTTAAATTACTTTTTAACAGACTTAAAAATAATTTTATTTTACCTTTACATGTTGTATTTGCCTTTATGAAATCTATTGACATCATAATTTACATTTGTTTAAATTTCTTATTGAGATATATTCATATTAACACATAGCTTTACAGTGACGTATTCTCTCATATTAGGGAAGAATGTTCAGTCTCCATTACCGACGCTTCCTTGATACAACACTTTATCATCTATCCACTGCTCAATTTAATCGGCTCAGAAAATTCATTGATTAGTTGGAAAAGAATAATTTCTCATAAAAATATCTCATTCCTTTTTTATTTGAGGTGGGAGGTCCTCAAAGTCCATATGCTCTGCCTAGCTCTCTAGCCCATTGTAAAAGGAATTTTCCTGAGGAAAAATCTATTTTTATAGCATCCCTTTTAAACACATTTATAAGTTTTCAATTCTCAGCTCTCATATTTTAAAAACTTCTTGCTTACAGAAAATCACTAATAGAGTACACATTTAGTTTCACTTCTTTTTCTGATCCAGTTTCTCATTTGGTTCAGAACTTGGGCATAGAAGAGGGGCCTTAGTTACTGATCTCCTTTTAACACCAGTGTTTTATTATTTTTAACCTATTGTACTATTAATCCTCTGAGTTCTAATTAATCATCTGTGTTATATTCTAACTTTTTTCCTCTATAGTCAAGAGAATTTTATTTATGTTGAAATCAAAACAGAATTGTGTCTTCTTACCTTTTGAAATAGCTGTATGGCCCTCATTGGTTATTTATTGAAGATTTTCAGGTGTAAGTGGGTTATTATATTTTCTTCTCAATCTTGAGTCAATTCCGATTGTTCTCAATTTAGTATCATTTTTTTGTTCTCAAATTATATAAGCACCTCTGAGTATCTGTAAGGAGTCACCATCAATCTTCCACACCGACCTGGGATGTGTAAAATAGAAAAGTATGCTATTGGTCTAGTGTGGAAACATCCTAGAATAATAAATTCAATATAGTCTGACAAGGTGTAAATTAGTGTTATAGAGAGTTGTTATAGTGGTGACTATTTTTTTTCCTCTATCAATAATACAGTCATATTTTGCATGTTTAACTCTGTAAGTCAATTTGAAATTCAGGTTAGTAACAACTTTCACTGATTATAAATGCTATTTTGGTTTGGCATTTTTCATTCTTTCAAATTAAAGCAATGGAAACTAAAAATCAAAGCATTTGATGTGTTGAAATTGCTCTAAAGTGTGCATAGTGATTAAAATCACTGAAAGGCTTTACATTTTATGAGTACTCCACTGTGGGAGCACTTCAATAATTTTAAATTACTCTTCACTATACAAAGCAATTTAAATTTATTGGAAACGAAATCTGGAAGAGTTCAAATTCTGGGCAATGTTGTGCATACAGCTTGAAAATTACTAAGAGCATTTAGTGTTTTTTACAAGCACTCCATTAAAGGTGATCTGAGCTTTGGCATGGAATGATGTAGAAAGATAAGGAAGTCCTAGAGTCACTCTAAATTCAAATCTAGTCTGGAAAACTGAAGTTCTTTGATAAGTAAGCCAATTTTTATTTCACTCTTCAAATATCCATATAAAAATTTAATGTATGAAATATATCTTGAAATATATTTGTAGAAGTCTTATTTTCCAGAACTTTCACAATTCATTTCAGGAAAATTAGTGGAATACCACTGATTGTAATTTGTAATGTTCAGACTAATGGCGAAGAGAAGTTTAGCAGCATTCTTTTTCTATTAAAACTCAGCCATTCCTGGGGCACCTGGGTGGCTTTGTCAGTTGGGCGCAACTTTGGCTCAGGTCATGATCTCGCAGTTTAGGAGTTCAAGCCCTGCGTCGGGCTTTATGCTGACAGCTCAGAGCCTGGAGCCTGCTTCAGATTTTGTGTCTCCCTCTCTCTCTGCCCCTCCCCTGCTTGTGCTCTGTCTCTCTCTATCTCAGAATTAAATATTTAAAAAAAATTTAACTCTGCCACTAAATGATTTTACTGTCTCTACTATATGTTATATCAGTATATGTTACTATAAGAAAGTATAATATTATAATACAATATGCATTCATTTATTGATATATTCATTATTTCACTAAAAACAAGTTGGATATAAAATTAAAAACAGTGACTATTTTTCTTTGCAGGTATGACTATCTCTTAGTTAAGAACTGGGAGCCTTAAATATGAATAACATTTTCAGGGAGGGATACAATTTTCAGAATGATAATGTTTGAAAAAGTGAGTTTAAGAGCATGCTATCTTATGCTTTACCACTATTTTAATAATGTGTTTTCTCTCCCTAATGTAACTTCATGCTTACATACAAAGCATCATGCTGCATAACAGTAACGGCAGTAACTAATGCAAGTTTTTGTCTACAGATTATAAGACGTGCCTTTTAAAAATGGACCTACCTATGCACAATATCATCACTAACCTTAAAGAATTCTCTTGTTTCACCTTAGTGGAGAAGTAGGCCCTTAAGCATTTTGTCAGCATTTCAAGAGTGATGAATAAGCTGGCTTGAAGTACTTCATGCATGCATTTTAATGATTAGAAGGGACTATAATTCTCCTTAGTCTACCTCAAGTTCCAGAGGAACCTAACTCCTGAAACTGAACCTGCATTATCTTGTAGGCATCTTTATAAATGAATCTAGAAATGCTGTTCACAGTATTTGCCTCCAGTGACATTCATCCTAATTGAATTGTAAATGAAGCAGTCAGGGTGTAAACCAACCTAAAGCTTTCTTCACTCCTGAAAGGCAAGGAAAAGCCTTAAATATATCCCTTTCATTGTTAGTGACTCTGAAATGACATTGAGAATTGTCCATTCAGGCTTCTCTTTTTATGGGAAGAACTTCATTTTAAATCACCTGTATCTTCAAAACATTCACTACAGTGTCCTTGAAAAAAACAAAGTAACTTTAGAATCAAATTCACATGAAAGTGAAAATACTACTAATGTGATTTATTTATAAAATAATATCCAGTAGTTATTAAATTATCATAAGTAACCACAGGTTAAGTGCTTTGACTAAATTTGGAAGATGCAAATACCTCTCAAGGTGTCTGGAGACGTCCAGATTTATCTAGCGACTGATTTCAGGTGAACAGTCTCTTTTAACACTTTACGAATATGTTCATCAAATTGGCAGCAGGATTGAGAATCCATTATGTTTCTAAAATACATATATTTCATATGTCAGAAATCCAGCTTGACATCATACCATTGTGATAGGAAGAAAAAAGTGAATACATTTTGACTCAATTGGTTAAGGAATAATTTTCATCTACAAACAGAAAGTGATTAAAGTGAAAAATAACTAACTTATGAAATACTTACTGTGGTTTTTGAAAAATAACAATCATCATTGTTATATTTTAGTGCACAGAAGACTCAGTTTGATGGGGAAGGGAAGGTAGTTTAAGAACCATTAATATCTATAGGCCAATTCCTGGCAATTGAGGTTCCCTTACTTGTCAAACTGGACTATGTTGACTAGAATTGACTTGTACACTCTTGTCAACGCAGCCTAACCTCTGGCATTTTGGCAACGTTAACAATTGAAATAATGAAGATACCAAATATGAAGGTGTCAAAGGGTCAGAGTTAATGAGTTAAATCCATGGATATAAAGAAAAAGTGGGAGAATCGAAAAAAATGAGAGAGGCATTTGACCCTAGTTAGAAAAAAAAAATACTGTGACGATTCTTCCGTTACAGTACAATGAGATCCTGGGGAAAGTATGGTTCGCTTTAAAGTTATTTATGGACTAATAAAAACAGAAAGGAATTAGGTAAAACTAAAATAAGAAGTGCTCTTGGCTAAAGTCTATCCTGCCAAAATTTATACATGTTGAAGTGCTCACCCCTGTTACCAGTATAGCATGTTTTTCCACTTAAAAAATTATAAGGAAAAATAAATGGCAAAGAGCACAACTTGAACAGACTGAACAACATCAGAACTAGAGTCAGATATGGCAGAAATGGTGGGTTTAGCAAATTGGGAACTAAAACAAACAAGGAAGCAAACAAAAACTATGATTAATATGGTAGAGATTCCAATGGAAAAGGTGGACAACATGCAAAAATAGATGGGCAATGTAAGCAGAGATGGACATTCTAAGAAAGAATCAAACAAATGCTAGAGTTCAAACACACTAAATGTAAATGAGAATGCTTTTGTTGGGAAATTGCCTTTGATGGCCTTAATAATAGACTAGACATGACTAAGGTAAAAAATCTCTGAGCTTGGGGATATTTCAGTAAAAACTTCCAAATCTGGAAGGGAAGAGAAAACATACTAGAAAAAAAAAAGAAAAGAAAAGAGAGAGAGAATATATAAGAACTGTGGGAGAACTACAAAAGGTAGAACTGTATACAATAGGAATACCAGAAGAAGAAGAAAGAAAGGAATAGGGAATTTGTTGCTAGTAGACTGTTTTGCAAGAAACATTAAAAATTATTGAGAGAGAAGGACAATAATAAAGATCAGAAACTGAAATCTTTATAATGACAGGAAGAGCATCAAAGAAGAAATAAGTGAAGGTAGGATCAAAACTTTTCTTTTTTTTTATTCTCAATTGATATAACAGAGAATTAATAGGTTAAGTAAACATTAATATTAGAATTCACCCTTATGCAAAACAAGGAATTTTTTGATTCTTGCTCTAATCACAGAGAATTTAAATAAGGTTAATTTATTTTATTATTATTTTTTAATGTTTACTTATTTTGAGAGAGACAGTCTGAGCATGGGAGGGGCAGAGAAAGAGGGAGTGAGAGAGACTCCCAAGCATGCTCCATGCTGAGCAAAGAGCTGGACACAGGGCTCAATCCCATGACCATGAGATTATGACCTGAGTCAAAATCAAGAGTTGGACGCCTAACCAACTAAGCCATCCAGGTGCCCCAAAAGATACTTTGTTTTAAAGACTACAGTTTCCATTTAATTTACATTTTTCAGCTGTTTAAAATACTCCCCCCCATGACAAGACATTGTTATTCCATTTTAGTATTTAAGAAATTGAGGTTCAGTAACACCAAACAGTATGCCTAAGTCATAAAATCAGGGGAGCTAAAACTTTGAAACCAATCTGCATAACTTCAAAAGAATTGCTTTTATTCTGTGTTGGCTCTCTGAAGGATAAGACTTGCTGAACTATTGACAAGTTTGGGAAGATACTTCACACAGTACAAAAACACTTATAAAGTTCACTGGAAGTCAAGTATCACAGTACAGACCCCTAAACTCTTCTTTCTGATGTTTTGTTTAAGGAAGATAAATATTACTCAAATAATGTTGAAACACAGTATGTAAATTGAGGGCATATTACAAAAGACAGAACATGTTTCAGGCATAGACATTGCTTTGATAATGTCAGGAACAGGTCCTGATGATAAACTGATAACCCAGAGTTAGACATACAAAAATTATGTTGCATAAAGTAGTGATAAACCTTACTAGATGTGGACATGTCAAATTTTGGACATACTAAAAATGTGCTCTATTCAATCATTCTGCTGTGAAGAGTGCCAGTCAATCTCAACTTACAGACAGACATGGCAGAACTTGCTTATACAAAACATTTCTTTCTGAATTGATATGGTGTCCTATTTCAGTGTCATATCAAGTTCCTGTAAAGGTGTCAATCCGTAGACTCTTAATTCTGGTTAGTTGAAAAGTCTATCTTTCTGCCATTCACATTATTTTGATCATCCTGCTTTATACTAAAGCTTAATATCTAGAAAAGCAGTCCCCTTCCCATTCTTTCTCAATATTTTCTAGCCAATTATGGCTCTTTTCATATTCTGTATAAATGTTTCAATTAGCTTGTAAGTTTCAAGGGTAAAATCATTTAAAGATATTTATTAAAGTTATCTTGAATTTATAGGTTCAATTGAGTACATTGAAATTTTTATGATATTTTAGCATTTATGTAAATGTTTTATCTTTCAAATAATTATTTTTTAAAATTTTTTATTATTTATTTTTGTTTAAATTTTTTTTAACGTTTATTTATTTTTGAGACAGAGAGAGACAGAGCATGAATGCAGGAGGGTCAGAGAGAGAGAGGGAGACACAGAATCTGAAACAGGCTCCAGGCTCTGTACTGTCAGCACACAGCCCCACGCAGGGCTCGAACTTACGGATGTGAGATCATGACCTGGGCCAAAGTCGGATGCTTAACCAACTGAGCCACCAGGTGTCCCAAGTTTTTATAATTTTTGAGATGGCTTTCACAACTTTTATGAGGTATATGTCTATGTCCTATATATGCATAATATTTTTGCTGCTATACTCTACTGATACTATTCTGTAAAATTACATTTCCTAATTGGTTCATGGTACATGTAAAAGTTGTTGATTTTTTTTTTTAACATTTATTTATTTTTGAGACACAGAGAGACAGAGCATGAACGGGGGAGGGTCAGAGAGAGAGAGACACAGAATCTGAAACAGGCTCCAGGCTCTGAGCTGTCAGCACATACCCTGACACGGGGCTCAAACTCACAGACCGCGAGATCATGACCTGAGCTGAAGTTGGCCGCTTAACCGACTGAGCCACCCAGGCGCCCCAAGTTCTTGATTTTTTTATGTTACTTTTTATGCAACAACATTATAGCATTTTGTTAAAATGCTAATTTGTTTACCTCTTGGGATTTTATGGAAAAGAGTATTATCTTCCAAATACAAATCATAGCATTTTTTCTTAAAATATTATATTTTTTTTTCTTAAGACATAATGTTACCTAGCCAGGAATTAACATATATGTTCATATTATTTATATATATTTTATATATTTTTAAATTTTAAAATAGCATGTATTAATTTAAGCAAATAGATCACATTCTTGGGCGCAAAGAAAAGTAAATGTCTTCCTTAATGAGAAATTGTCTGAGCACGATTTCTGGTGATATTTACCTTTTTAAAATCTTCTTGAATATACTAAGAGGATAGATTGCAGGTTAAGAGCTCTTAACACACACATACGTACATACACAAAAGAACACAAGGGAATTTTTGGAGGTAATAAGTATGTTTAGTGCTTTGATTGATGGTGGTTTCACAAGTATTTACATATGTCCAAACTCATTGAAATGTAAGCATAAAATTATGCAGTATTTTTTTTACCTACATTATACTTTAATAAAGCTTAAAATAGAACACTAAAAACTTACATTCTCCAAAAGCCTTTTAAAAACCAAAATATTACAAAAAATATTCTGTACTCTTTAATGCCAGTACATCTTTAAGATTTCATCATTTTCTAAAACTGGAAATTACAAAAATTAACTCAAGAAAAAGGAATAGATAAGTAATAGAGTAAGCTGAACAAAAAATATTCTTATTTCTATTTTTTTAAAGTCTAAAACCAGAGTTTAACAAGTGAGTTATCTCAAATGTCTAATAAATAGAAATTACATAGAAATGTCTTTTAAAAAGAGACTAGTGTCAAAACACCTAAGGTTGTTACATATACAAAAAAGTATTATGTATTTGCCTCCAGGCAAAAAGTATATAATTACCAGCAAATATTTTACTAAAATGTTAGTTAAATTATGTACTTTAAGTAGAGTTTATTCTGGAAATAAAGTAGTAAAACTTTACTTGATATAATGAGCTGAACTATAAGTTACTAATAAATATGGACCAAAAGGGACTTATATAGTATTATTTGAAAAGTAAGTTAGTATTCTTTTTAAATCATGAACAAAATCAGCTCAATGTTCTATTTAGTGAGAAGGTTTTATGAGTTGATTATCTGTCTATCCATTAACTGTTCTATCAACCGATCTGTCCAACCATCATTTGGTTTCATATAAGAAATAATTAAGATAATAAAGTGTATGTTCTTTCTATATTATACTTTTACATGACCAATATCAGAACATGATTTTTTTTAAGTCTGTGCAAAATGATTTTAGAATTTATCAAGGAAAAAGGCATTTAAATAAAAAAGAAAAATAGAACACAAAAAAAAACACACACACATACATATTCACACACACACACACACACACACACTTAAAACACAGACCATCATCAACAACTGGACCTTTGAATACATAGACTAATAGTATTTCCTAGGAGACAAGAAGCTCATGTATTGAGAGAGCTTAAGAAAACATCAAAGATAAGTAATGACATATAAATTTAGAGCCTATGAGGTATGGTGTCCTGGACAATGACACATAAGCTATTAAAAAAAAAAAAACACCTTTCTGGAATTCCAGTGATTAGAGTGGAGATGTTCCATGACTTAAAATACTCTCTGCATTGGAAGGGGTGATTCCATGAACTGTGCTTAACAAACATCATGTATGATCCTGGGTAGGCGGTACATGTCTATAAGGATCCAAGCAAAAGCCCTCAGTGATGTGTAAGATCTCTAATTCACATGTGTATGATTTCACAATCTGATCTTAAGTGGTAGCTCATGTATTTAATGTGAAATTCACACATAGCTCACCTGTAGTTCAAATGTAGCTCACTTTGTAATTCACATCTTGTCTTCCCCTGCTTCATTTTGACCAACATGTATTAACATCTATTTCCCAGGTCACCACACAACTTTTCACTAACTGTTAAACTATTAAACACATTTTCATGTTCTAAGATTCAGTGTTCTAAAGAGTCTGTATTCGATATCTCATATTCTATAATATTCAGCATTCTAGGATTTTAATTTGATATCTGTTTATACATTCCATTTTTCTCATGAAATTCTCCATTTGTCTTTTATTTCCTTTTGCATATTAATCAACTCTTTTGGATTGTGTGCTTTTAACTCCGAAATAGGGATTCACTTTTGCTCTGTTTCTATTCATGATGAATCTTCTTCGTGATTTTTTCCCCTGTCTCATTGAGCTTTTATCTCATTTTTTAATTGAACTTCATGTTAAGTATGAAAAATCATAAAGAATTGGTGGTTGATAGCTACAAGTAATCTTGATCCAGTTAGAGCCTGGGATGATTTGAGTCTGGGTTTCAGCCATGTGAGGGCTGCTCATTTCCCTGTTTGCTTTACTCTCAGGATATAGCATTTCAGAAGGCTCAACTGAAACCCTGTGGTGTTTAATAAGGCCTCTTCTCTTTGCCTGTTTCTGAGTTCCAATTTTTATGTCACCAGCACAGCAAGACTGCCAATATTTCTGCTTAGATATTTAGTATCTCAGCTGCTGCTTTCAGCATGATCTCTAGTCCTCCTATTCCTAAAATTATATTTTTATCTGGGTTCTTGGTTTCTGAACTTTTGGCTGCCTTGGCTGCTCTTCAGTGTCCTGAAATGTCTTTATTTTTATTTTATTTTTTTTAATATTTATTATGCAGCTTTTGTAGTTGTCCTCAGTGGAAATGTTGCTCTGACAAACCTAGTTTGTAATAGCCAAAATGGAAGTTTTGTTTGTAGTTTCTTTAATCAATTGTTTTCCCTCTTTAACCAATTAAAAACTATTTTTCATTTCCTTAAAAATAAATGCAGTTGCATCATTTATACTGTAACTGTGTTGTGGTCATTTTTTTTTCTGTTACAATAAAGACTTTTGCAAACTAAACACAACAAAACAAAAGTGAAACTAAATAAAACCTTCCATGGTAGTATTTGATTTTCCTGGAGTTGAGATAGTTGGGGATTAAAAAACTGGCTTATCTTATATCTTATATTGAAAAGATACTCAACAAAATAGAATATAAATGATTTAAAAATTAAACCTTTGTAATATCTAAGAAAAATATAATTCTGTCCCAGGGATTGCCCATCCCCAGCATGATCTATTTTCCTTTCCTCGAACACACAGTTCAATTAGATTTCCATCCCTCTTGCTGGCAAGTAAAACAGTATCAATAAATTTTAGCCAAAAGAATGTGCACAGAATAAATATACGATCGCTAAATATTTACCATACATTTTTTCCACTGTCATTCATGTGAGAGGTGATTTGGAGATAAGTGGTGGGGCTGATGACTGCACAAAATGGAGCATGGCCACCCCATGTTACCATCTGTAGAGCAGCGAGTGCGTTGACCGGCACTGAAATATAACATGAGCAAAGACATAAACTTTTATTGGGTTCAGATCCCGAAAGTTGGGAATACATTGTTCTAACACTTAGCACAGTCTATTTATATGATGTATAGGATAAATACCAAATATTCTAAATCAACTTACACAGATGCTAATATTTCTCCGTACTTCTTCAGAATTGTGGACTAGTTCCAAATATTAATGCTGAATTAGTCGTTCTAACAAAAATATCAATGTGCCAAAATATAAAGTAGAATTCATAAATGTGCTAATTAACATAACAAGTATTGATTAAGCAGCTATTATGTAAGAGGTGCAATTCAAAACATTAGAGATTTGGCATGAAAAATAAAACTGTCATTCTAGAAATTATATTATTTGGGGAAATAGGGGCTTTGGGAGTCATATGTATCAGAAAACATTTTTCTGGGGGCGCCTGGGTGGCGCAGTCGGTTAAGCGTCCGACTTCAGCCAGGTCACGATCTCGCGGTCTGTGGGTTCGAGCCCCGCGTCGGGCTCTGGGCTGATGGCTCAGAGCCTGGAGCCTGTTTCCGATTCTGTGTGTCCCTCTCTCTCTGCCCCTCCCCCATTCATGCTCTGTCTCTCTCTGTCCCAAAAATAAATAAACGTTGAAAAAAAAAATTAAAAAAAAAAAGAAAACATTTTTCTGAATTAGAAACTCTACAAATTTCTTTAAAAAAAAAATGTTTTCGGGGCACCTGGGTGGCTCAGTCCGTTAAGCGTCCGACTTCGCTCAGGTCATGATCTCACAGTCCATGGGTTTGAGCTCCGCGTCGGGCTCTGGGCTGACAGATCGGAGCCTGGAGCCTGTTTCGGATTCTGCGTCTCCCTCTCTCTCTGCCCCTCCCCTGTTCATACTCTGTCTCTCTCTGTCTCAAAACTAAATAAATGTTAAAAAAAAAAATTTTTAAAAATGCTTTCATTTATTTTTTTAGGGAGAAAGAGAGAGAGAGCACGAGTAGGGGAGGGCAGAGAGAGAGGGAGACACAGAATCCGAAACAGGCTCCAGGCTCTGAGCTGTCAGCACAGAGCCCGATGCAGGGCTCAAACTCAGAACCGTGAGATCATGACCTGATCCGTAGTCGGATGCTCAACTGACTGAGCCACCCAGGTGCTCCAGAAACTATACACATTTTATAAACAATGTGTTTAAATGAAATAAATGTTTCAAAAAATTATTTCTAGTCATCTATGTCAAAATAGATACACCATATAAGATGGGTTTTTTTTAAGCTGTTGGTGAGTTTCAACATTTTATTTAACGAAAGATAAATGTAAGTCATCTGTTTGGTTATTTTGAATATGAGAAGATATTAAAAATATAGTGATGATATCACTCTTATTTTTGAGACCACCACAATCAGTGTCTCAACTGAAGTGCCTCTTTTCTCGGATTTGTTTTCTGAGAATACTTTTGGCTGAATTGAAAAAACTAGGGCTCAGATTCTAATCAAAGCAATGTAATAAAAATACATGAATCATTTGCAACTTTAGAGTTGCATTTCCTTAGCTGAATAACCAGCACTAGTGGGTTTTCTGACAGAGTATTAGTTGTTCAGGTACATTTCCCCAAGTATTTAGCTTCTATATTCAGAGGTTTCTCTAAGTTACATATACATTTTTAAAAATATATATTGCAAAGAAACAGAATAATGGAATTATAACTTAATGATGCATTATCAGTGTTCAATATGCAATCTTTGTGAAGTACTTTTTAGCTTTCTTTGTCATTGAAGACTTTCTCATTAGATGATTTACCAGTGTGGGCTCTGCTTGAAAAGACAAAGTGACATTAATAGCAAGTCTCCTTTTTTTTTTTTTCTTCAAATGAAATCAAGTAAAAGTGAAAGAGAGAAACAAACATATGTAACTAGGACTAGAATTAGATATGGCCAGGAGAAAGAAGAAAGAAAGAAAGAAAGAAAGAAAGAAAGAAAGAAAGAGGACGGGAGGGGAGGGGAGGGGACGAGAGGAGAGGAGAGGAGGAAGAAAGGAACGGGAAAAAGAAAGGAAAACAATAGCTATATATAGAGACAGACTCTTCTTTTCAAGAAGATATGTCATTAAGGAGTTTGGCTAACTGAAACGCTTTCTTGGGACAGACCTTGGCCAATGACTGAGCAAAGCAGTAGTAACAACTATCCTGACTTTCTTGAGTGACCTTCAGACAATGACTGTACAAGTTACCTGTTCAAGGACCTGACCATTCCATCCAAGGCAGGACTTTGCTCCAGAATTCTCCTTGGGGCTGGAAGAGACCACCATGTCTACCTTGTGGTTTGAGGACTCCCTCATACATTCCTGTGTCTTGCCTACTTCATTGCTTAGGCCTATTCCCAATATATTTTGTGTGTGTGTGTGCCACTATTTCTCTCTCAGGACCTACTTCCCAGAAAAAAAAAAAACAAAACAACCAATCACAATCACTTTTGAATTAGAAGGAAACAAAGGCCTATTAAAATAAAACTTATTTCAGAGTTTCATTTAAGGGATTCGAATTGAGAGGAATTAACTTTCTTTATTTTTATGTTCTGACATCAACACAAGAGGTTGAAGGCTTGGTTAAGTATGCATTGGTATTATGTTTGTATCACTTTCAGTATTTCTGAATGAATAAAAACAATACTAAAATTCTTGATGTCTGGTGAGCCCTGTCCTAGCTTATCACTGGTGATGTTATTTTATTTTTCACATCCTTAGATTGCGACATTATCTATGAACTGACACTTTTTGACTGCAAACTAAGTAAAATGGTATGCAAAAATGATTATTGTGATAAATTTCCACTGTAAATAGACCAAGTGTTCAGAAAAAGAGAAAATATGCACACATGTAAGACTAGAAAATGTTAATATTATTTAAAATTAAACCCATAGACAGAAATAAAATAAGCAATTCAAACTTTATAATTTCATAATTTTGCAAAAAATCTGTCACATAATGCCAAATACCTCTACATCTTGGCATAAAGCCTAACTGATATTTATCATATTAGCCAGAGTCTCTTTTTCAGAGGCGCACAATAAAAGACAAATTAATATCTAACAAATACCAGAGAGAAAGAATCTTGGATCTAGTTTTAAAATGCAGAATCCTAAGTCCGAGAGCGCTAATGCCTCTCTTGACACTGATAGATTCATATTGATAATATTTTAGATTTCATCACATTTGTCCAACTAGTGATTTGAAACATACTGATAACAGTAAGCATTGGTTGTATGAGAAAGCTGGGAATCTCGGAGAAGGAATTTCAGCAGTTACAATGGAAATAGCCCAATTTCACCCAGCACTAGATGCTCTTTCACTCTACTACTGTAAAACTTCAACAGCGGAGAAATAGACTGAAGGAATTAGTATTGATTCTCAAACACAAGTATCAAGTTGTCATGACAATGAACCATAGCTACAATTGTGTTCTCATTAGAAATGATACAGCAAAGCTCCCACCTCACAGCACAGCCACAGCGGCTTATTCTGCTGGTACCCAAAGCCGTAAGAGAAGGATGCAGTCAATAAAAGCTTTATATCTTGTCTGGATGCCAATTGCAAATTGAATATGGACTAGAAAATTGACAAAAGTGTTTGTCAACCCTTATGACCTGTGCACAAATTGTCAGATTGATACATTCATCTTGGGCCATCTGCTCTGAATCTGTTCTGCTCCCCCCGCTCCAGAAGTCAAACGGATTATCCTAAGTGGTTGTAAAATGTCATGTGAGATTATTTGGGTAAAACAACGTGATTCTACTACAAAAATAATGATATAATAAATGCAATAGGTTTCAACAGAGAATAAATTCATACACCAAAGTACTGTAAACAAGATAATTCACATTTGTCCCACCTGTACATTAAAACAAATAAAAAAAAGAACATCTGCTATACGATGATGGCTAAAGTTTCATAACTTTCCTTATATCGGTGTGTCTGAGCACTTTCACTTATGCACAGGCTATCTGTAGATGCAAAATTACTACCTTAAATGAATGCAAATATCGTTTCTTTCTGTTAGTGAGATATACATGAACTTGTCTGATAAAACCTAAGTCGAAGGAGCTTATTTTTTCAAAGGTAATTATATTTTTAAAACCTAAAGTTAAAGGTGTGCTTCTTCAATATCTCTGATTACCCCTGTTCTAAAAGTTCCATCTTTGACCAGGAAAACATTTCAGAGGTCTCTTAACACAAGCTGATTTCGGGGTAAAGAGAACAGGATCACATTTAGCTTGTCAATAAAAGCAAATAAATACCTTGACAGAGAATAACTCCGTGCTGAAAATTGTGAGTGGCAGTGCTGTTATTGAAAATAAAATAATGTGAAATCTGATTTCACTTGTGTGTCAACTGTGTTTCTATATTTATATGACAATTTTTTTCCTAAGCCAATTTAAAATACTTTGGATTTCATTATGTTGGAACTTCTTACTTTTCACATTTTTAGTATCTTCCGAAGACACAAATAATTCAGTATTTTAAAATGGTATTTGAAATGGAAAATGGGACATGTATTTATTTTGATTAATGACTAAAGGTCCAAATACCATGTTATTCGGAATGTTGCTAAGATAATTTCCTTTTAATTATATAGTGAAATTAAAGAGATACTTAATGAGATAATAGATACATTTTTTAATAATCTGTTTCCTCATTTTAGCTTAAGCTTAAATAATGCACTATTATTTGCTTTTAACTACCTCTAATGATAGATTAAAAGCATAACTAATTGTCCTTCATGATAATTTTATTTAGTTTAAGGAGTATTTCCAATTTTTTTCTTTTTTTTTTTTTTGGTTTCCTTAAAGGAAAGAGTAATAATTACTTGATTATATGTATTTTCAAAAGCTAATTAAATACTTTGTACTTCTAAATATTTAAAGTGACACAAAAATGATTGTTTTACTTTTCTTTTTTAATGATATCAACATATGTTTCCAAAAGAAAAACATGAGACAGCAATAAATTAAAAGTCCACTATATTTAAATCTCACATATTAATAAAGTATTTTTAGATGAAAAAAATAATTTGGTTTCTCCAATGATGACCTGATGAAGAACACTGAAATAAGACCAAAAATGGAAATTAATAGATTTGCTACAAAACTTTTAGACAAATGTTTTCCTTGTTGGGGGAAAAGAAAGGTAGCATTCTTTATTTCTTAAACATGATTTTTTCCTAATTGTTGCCTTGTCAACTTTATACGTTGAGATATTTATTTCATTAGATGGAAAAGATTAATTATCTGATCATAATACATTTTGATGCCTCCACTGAGGTAAGCATGAAATAATCATTTGTTTCCTTGAGCTCAAACAGTGAATCCCTCTGTGAACTAAGTCAATTCTTCCTAGTAGATTACTGCAAATTACTTTTAATTGTGTGCATCTATTGAATTATAAGGCAATAATTCAGAGAAAATGAGTGTTTTAAAAAGTTTTATGATGTGTATTACAAACACTTTCCCAATTCCTCGTTTGGCATGATAAAATAAATTTTTACTGAAAATGCTACATCTTCCGAGAAACCTTTTAATTATAAAATAATTCCAGTGGGAAAAATAATTTAAGCCAGTTTACTTATTCAGGACACACATTCCTTCTCAGCCCTGTGGCCTCACTGATCTTGCTTCAGTAACTTCAGCATCTAAAGATTAACAGGAAATATTCTTTAATTCATCATTTTGTTACCATCACCTTGTTAGGTTCTTGGAATACAATGGTTAGTCAATTATGTGTTTCATTTTTTAAAAAATGAATGAATAGAGAAGCCTAAGTGGCTCATTTAAAAAAGGAATGAATAGAGAAGCCTAAGTTAATTATCCGACTCCTGATTTTGGCTCAGGTCATTATCTTACAGGTTCCTGAGAAGGAGCCCCACATGGTTCTCTGTGGGAACAGCATGGAGGCTGCTTGGGATTTCCTCTCTTCCTCTGCTCAGCCCTCCCCTGCTCTCACACACAGGGTCTCTCTCTCCCTCTCTCTCTCAAAAATAAATAAATAAACATTTTTAAAAGATGAATAAATGACTGAATGAATGAGTATATGAGAACAACCTTTGATAGTGCTTATATCTGGTTAAGAAATTTAATAAGACCGCCTAGAAAACATGAACTTAAGGGCGCAGAAATTAGGACTTTGAGAGGAAGAGACTTCCTTTGGTCTTGTAACAAATGTTTTCCTCAACTTAGTATCGCCAAGAGATGTGTGCATAAGGAATAATGAGCTACTATCTTAGCCCATTAATGAAGCATAATTTGTACCTTCTTTTTTAAAATGTTTATTTATTTTTTTAATGTTTTAACTTAAAAAATTTTTTAAAAATGTTTTAAATTCTTTTTTTAATGTTTATTTATTTTTAGAGAGAGAGTGTATACAAGTGGAGGAAGGGTAGAGAGAGAGAGAGAGGAGAGAAACTCAAGCAGGCTCTGTGCTGTCAGCATAGAACTAGATACAGGGTTCCATCCCACAAACTGTGAGATCATGACCTGAGCCAAAAATCAAGAGTCGCACACTTAACTGACTGATCCACGCAGGCACCCTGCAGCATATTTTGTAACTAATTTTCTTATATGTTATTGTGATAGTTGCTCCAATCAGGAAAAACAAAACAAAAACAAACAAACAACAAACCTGGTGAACAGAAGGTCTGTTATTTACCTCAGTACCTCTCCTGTCAACCCTCAACTCTTAGCAACCTCAACTCTAAGGATTAGGAGGTGACAGAGGGAGCTTCCTTGAATAGATTTTAAACATAATTTGTATAATTTGTTCTGTTACTAAGCATTATTTAAACCTCAGTTCCTGGTTCTTGGGTAAAAAAGAGGATTGCTTCTCTTTTTGATTTTGAGACATGACCAACGTTGACAGAAGAATTGGGACAAAATGCCTTTCCCCCTGCCATGAAATGAAATGGTTCTGGAAGCACTTCCTGATCCAGAGGAGCTCACTGACTGTTTTACGTCCTCTCCTATAATTAATGTAAAACATTCAAATTCTCTCTCGTAAACAATACAACTGGTACACGTTAGTAAAACAGTGATATCTCTGATCTTAAAATGTCTTATCCAGCAAAATGGGCCCTAAGGTCTCCTGCTGGAAAAATATAGCCGAATCCCAAAGGTGTAATTGTCAGGCATAGTGTAAGGTAAAATTAAAGCATTTGGAATTATCTCACATCGAATAAACTGGAATCCCACGTTAAATGTATCCAATAGATTTCATTCATAATGTATTCATGAAGCAAAAAAAATCTAATGTTAAAGAGCTATTCATCCAGCCATTCAGTTCACAGATGTTTTATTGGATGCCTCTTATATATGAGGCACACTTCAGAGCACAGAGAAAGAATGTTGAATAAGATACACACATTTTTACCTCTTTTCAAACTTATAATCAAGCTAAAGAGACAGATAATTAACAGAGGGGAAAAAGCACAAGGGATTTTCACACAGTCATTAGCTCCATGTTGAAACTAAAAACATGGGAAATGTTAACTGAGGGTCTGAGAAGACTTCTCTTAGGTGGTGATATGTATCAGAGACCAACGTAGTAAAGGGTTATCTATGAAAACATGTGGGTGAGGTACATTCCTACATGAGGTTACAGCTGTTGCAAAAACCCTACGACAGAAATTAGTTTTCTTGTTCTGGAAGAGAAAGGAGTGAGATGCTAGAATACACTAGTGAGGGAGAAGAAAAGGAGTAGAAAGTAAGTGTGGAGACATAATCAGGGAGCCAATGGATCTATGTGTAACAGAAGCAGTTCTGATAAATAATTCAGTAAGCCTAGCTGCTTAATCGTGCCTCAAGTGAAAAACTGTTAGGTTTCTTTTATTTTTATTTATTTATTTATTTATTTTTATCTTCCATTTCAAGAAAAGCAAAGCTTTCTGGGAGAATCTGCCTGGGGAGTATGCAGTACTAGTCTGAGAACCAAGAGAAAGGAAATGATTAGATCCAATTCTGCTTATGCATATCATCTCCGAGGCGAGTGGTTGGGGACCAAGTCAATGGGTAAAATAGACAGACTGAGGCGGAACACCTGCTGTATTCTGAGGTTTTCTATTTTGGAAGAATCCTAAGCTGGCAGGATTTCTGACATCTGTAGGAATTATCTTATTCCATAGTTTGAGGTAAAACTGGGGACTCTATATTCTTGGGTTTTGCTTGACTAATGAGTGCAAAATAAACAAGCATGTGTTTTACGTTTAAATGTCAGAACTGTTCAATTGTTACAGCCTACGAGGCCAGATAAAACTCCCCCCTGTAATTTGGTTATGAAGGAAAGCAGAATATGTCACGCCAACATTTGCCTCTTTAACATAAAACTTATTTTGAGCTGAAGGCAATTAAGAAGCAGTAAATGCAGAAAAAGCTCCCCCTTTTGTGCCTAAAGGCAGGAACGAAATTCCCCTTTTATTTGAGACAGACTCTTATCAACCCAAAGACTGCACCAGAGGAATCTATCTCCAAACAAACCTCATTAAACTAACCCTTATCAACCCCTTATCTTTCTACTTACTTCATCATTTACTACCCCCAGCTCAAACTTCTTTGTCTTGTCAATTTTTCAAAAATTTATTGTCTCTTTCTGTAACAGGCATAAAAGCTTCCTGATCTGATCACTTCTCCAGGTCTCCATTATCTTGTGATATACATGTAAAAATTTAACACAATTTGTGTGTTTTTCTTCCACTAATATCTTTGTCAAATTGATGTTCAGGTACAGCCAGGGACCCTAATAGGGCTGTGGAAAACTTTTTCCTTCCCTACAGACACTTGGCCCTTTTACTGAAGGGGCTGAACAAAACCCGATTGAATCCTTTTGCAATCTCCTGAGTCCGCGAACACCAAAGCCAAACTGAATATGATGAGAGAGACACATTTTTCCCATGACTCCTATATTGGCTCCAGAATAATTTGAGACAGGAAAGAAAAAAAAAGTTCTCTATTTCCACCAATCTTTACTGGAATTCCTGTAAATCAGTGTAACGGTGTGCATTAATATGCAGTGTGTAAAGTTGGCTTAGCAACAAACAAGAATAACCATTTATTCTGTGTATACATTGGAACTTCGGTTTTCACCACATGGCAGGAGCAGGGTAAATGAAATAAATTCATATCTAAATATCTAAAATATTTAGACTATATCCTATTTACATAAAAAAAGATGCTAAAATATTTGCTTTGAAAATAGCATCAAATTGGTAAAATACCACTAAGTGAGTTATCAGAATACCATGTGTAATTTTCAAAGTAGGATTCCAATGTATTTTAATCTACAAGGAGATATCAAATTAATCAAGAGTGTAGGTATTTGAGAACAGGTTTTGTAAGAGGCTATCTTTGGTGAAATACTGGGCTATGATTCCTAGTCTACATAAGGAGTGTACTGAGTGGGGCTTCAAAGACCACTAGAAAGATTCATCTATATGCCTCCTAAAATTTGGACATATGTATCTCCTCTGAAATTTGTGAGGACACACTTTGAAGTTGTGTTTGATATATAGTTTGCTTCTAACCAAGAGACAATCTGAAGTTGCTTGCAACAGCAAAACACAAGGGGCTCATAATATGGGCTGGCATATGCCCAATTTTGAGAGCTGGTTAAGTAGCCTATGTAATATTCTTTTTTTTTTTTTTTCCAATAGTCTCAGGCCTGGAGAGGAATGGTACCAGAACAAACTACAACCAGTGAGGACCAATAGAATCTTTATCTGTCTCCCACAACTTCTCTAATTTCTACATGATAAACTGCAGCCCCTCCCTACAAAACTGCAGAAGTGCTTGGCTCAGGATTTAAAGTTGTTGAAAGAAGACACTGGGTGCTAAAGAAGCTTCAATTTGAGATGCTAGCCCAAGCCACCAAGGTGAGTTTCTAAATCAGGACAACATATGCAAGCTGCAACAATGTCTGTTCTTAGTTCAACCGTCACAGTATTAGAATGGATGCTATTTCACCTCTGCAATCCAAATGGCAAGAAAATTGATCTTGTGGTGGACCCCAACCCAGAACTGTACAGGGAAGGATATTTTTCAAAGTCAAATTCCAAGTTAATTAAGTTGATACACGAGAAAGGGGCTGAACTCCCTTTTGATGGTTGGCAGAGTGTTTGCGTCCTGGGGTATTGTCGCCTTTCTCATTTCCTTTGGTTTCCAGTGAAAACTTTCTAGTGAGAGAGGAATTGCAGAGCTGTAAGAAAATCTGCCACACTCCATTCTGTGAAAGCAGATGAAAATATTTGAGCCATGTGCTCTTTGAGAAATTGTGGGTCTCACTTTTTAAATGCAACTTGATGTCTTAATTATGATATTGGACACATATAATTACCAAATTGATGTTGCATGTTTGAGTTACAATGTGACCATTATTAGAAAGATATGATTCTTTGAGAATGATGAAAAAAAATTATGGGAGTGTCCAAATTTTTCATTAAGGTACAGGGAAGTTATCATTCCGTCCTCAAAAAATTTTAAAGGCAGTATGAAATCAAAAATAAAGTTTCTCCTGTATTACATTTACAGAAAGCACACTTCATGCAAATATTTTATACTGAATAAAAATTTAATAATGTTAACATCATATTTTCTAATTCACCATGTACTTACCAATATTTAGAATATCAATAACCATTCCAGCCTTTCAAACAATTTGAGTGGATATCGAAGACTCAAAATAAAGTGCCATCGTTTCCCTTACTTTAAGCCGTCTTCACTTTTGAGTACTTTGGGAAGATGGGTAGAGAGGCCTTTAAAATCTATAGATTACCTTTTGCTAACAGAGGGTGTTTAAAATTCCACCTTCTATTTTGAACCTCCTTAGCTAAGGTTAGTACTGGATCTGGAAGCACTAAACTGCAGATAAAGACAAGAACATTTTTTACATAAGAAAGATGACAAAATAGAACTTACTTTTCTAATACCTGGTTTATCAAGGAGTGGTTGGTATTTTTAAAATACTCTAAAGTAATTAAAGGCTAGTAAAACATCTAAAGCTTTATACAATTTAAAACAGATTTTTTTAGCACTTTGTAAAGAATATATTCCATACAGTCCTGAGGTTAGAACTGTTATTCTGGCAATAAAGACTGATGCTGGAATAAAACTACTTGGTAATTGTACCTGAAGACTTATGTTGTGAAGTTTCAGCTAATTACTAGGAAATATATCTTTCCCTCTCTATAGCAAGTTTAACTGATTCTTTTTAATTCCCAAACCTCTTTTTCACTGAGACCCAACATAGTCTTTCCTTCTCACAGTAGATATTAAAACCTACACTAAATAAATGCTTCTAAGACATTAAAGAGAAACACAGAATTATGCAATCTCACTTTCATTAACATGGTCACCTTCATAACTGTTTAAAAGTAGTAATTTATCCCATCATTTAAAAAGTTTAAGTCTTTATTCTGCTAAATTTTGTAACCATTCTTTTATTAGGTAATGCCTCTAAGGTAACACAAAGGCTTCGGTTGTCAAATATAAATGAATGCAAATAATAGATTTTACCCAGCACCAATTCCAATAATTATTCAAGAAATCAAAGAATTTCTTGTAGGCTTTATAAGCAAATACCATTTGAAGATGAAACTTTTCTTTTCCCCCTTCCTTTGAAAAGTCCAAGCCCCTCAGACAAAAGTCCATAAAATACCCTTTCCTTCTACAATAGGATGCATTTGGGTTTTGGATTTACCGTATAAGTTTCTTTCCATAGAAATGTGGGGATTACTAAAGAGCCATTTCAGTTATCAGGCATCTCTGCTTTATAATCCATTTGTTAGTTTGCATGACTAGCCCCCATTCTCTGGCCAGCTATGTCCTCTGCAATTCCCATTCCGCGTATATTTAAATAAGCAGTCTGGACATGCTTTGAATATATTGCTAAAAACACCTTACAGATAAGAATTTTTCACTTATTAATATTAGTAGTGAGCTTACCAGGAGGCCTAGCAGTAGCATATTTGTAAGGATGTTTGATTAGATCTTCCATTTTTTTTCCTTTCCTTAATTTTTTGTCATACTTTTAGAGAGAGAAAGAGCATGAGCAGGGAAGAGGGGCAAAGGGAGAGTGAGAGAGAACTTAAGTAGGTTCACGCTCGACGTGGGGTGGAGGTAGCTCCATCTCATGGCTGTGAGATCATGACCTGAGACTAATTCAAGAGTCAGGGGCTCTTGAGCCACTGAGCCACCCAGGCTCCCCCAGATCTTTCCTTTTTCCAAAGTATTCCATACTGTAAATTTTTTGTAATTTCTTCACTTCAATGAAAATGCGATGATACTTTGCAAGTAGAGACATGCTTAAACATAGTTCTTCCATCATAGACCTTATCGATTCATTTGTTTGTTTTATTGTGACAAAATACATATAGAACATATATCATTCTAACATTTATCTTATCTCACAAAGCTAAAGCTCTGTGTGCATTAAACAATAACTCCTCATTGTTCCTGCTCTCCCATAGTCCCCGCTTCTAGCAAACACCATTCTATTTTCTATCTCTGTGGGTCTGTCTATTCTGGTACCCCACATAAGTGGAATCATAAAATATTTTCCCATTAGTGTATGACTTATTTCACTAAGCATGATGTCCTCAGGTTTCACCCATGTTTTAGCATGCATCAGAATTTCATTCTTTTTTAAGGCTGAATATTGTTCACCATATGCAAAAAGCACGTTTTGCCTATTTAGTCATATCTCCATGGACATCTGTGTTGTTTCCACTTTTGGGCTGTTTTGAATAATGCTGCTACAAATTTGGGTGTACACATATCTTTTCAAGTTCCTGCTTTCAGTTCTTTCGAGTATATACCCAGAAGTGGAACTGATGAACCATATAATTTTATGTTTAATTTTTTTGAGGAACTCTCATACTGTTTTTCTCAGGGGCTGCACCATTTTACTCTACCAGCAGTGCACAGAGTTTCAGTTTCTCCACATTCTTGCTAATATTTGTTAGGTTCTCGGGGTTTTTTTGTTTTGTCTTTTTTTTTTTAATGACTGCCCTTCTAGGGGGTATCTCCATGTAGTTTTGATTTGTAATTTCCTAATGATTAGTGATGTTGAGCCTCTTTCCATGTGCTCATTGGCCATTTATGCATCTTCTTTGGAGAAATATCTATTCAAGACCTTTACCCATTTAAAAAAAAATTTAATGTTTATTCATTTTTGAGAGAGAGACACAGAGCGTGAGTGGGGGAGGAGCAGAGAGAGACACACACACAACTTGAAGCAGGCTCCAGGCTCTGAGCTGTTAGCACAGGGCTCAAACCCATGAACTGTGAGATCATGACCTGAGCAAAAGTTGGACCCCCAATGGACTGACCCACCCAGGCGCCTCCAAGACCTTTACCCATTTTTAACTGAGTAGTTTCTTTATTGTTGAACTGTAGGAGTTCTTTACATATTCCAGATATATAGAGGTATATAAAACTCTTCCTCAGAGACATGATTTGCAAATATTTTCTCCAAAGTTTTTTTCTTTAAAGCACAATTTTTTTTAATTTTGATGTAGTCTAATCTCTCTATTTTTCTTTTGTTGCCTGTGCTTTTGATATCCTATCCTAGAAATCATTGTCAAATCCAATGTCACGACTCTTTTAGAGCACAAATTAACAAGGAGTAACATATCCAATTGTTTTTTAGTATTATGACATTTACAAAACCCATTGATTTCTTTAGATAAGAATTGTTAATGAGAAAATTTTAGTATTGGCTACACCTACAGACAGTAATGTATATGGAGATCTTCACTATAATACCATCAGGAAAGGCAATATTAATAATAATGGGTTCTTGTTAGATTATTTTAAAGGTGTTATGTGATAGTGTAAGCATATATGTATGATTATTTATTTACTTTTGAGAGGGAGAAAGAGTGCAAGCTTGGGAGGGGCAGAGAGCAAGGGAGAGAGAGAATCCCAAGCAGGCTCCATGCTGTGGGCCTGCCCGAGGTGGGGCTCTATCTCACTGACCAGGAGGTCGTGACTTGAGCCCGAATCAAGAGTTGAGTGCTTAACCAACTGAGCCACCCAGGTGCCCCAAGAATATATTACTTATTAACATCATTTATTATCATATTTCTAAATTTTTGCTATTACTAAACTATAGCTCTAAATTACTCACTGAATTCACATATGCCATGGCTTTATTTCCTTGAGTAGGAGTTAACTTGAATAAAATGTAATTATAAAAATGTAATTTTCTTATATACAAATTTATATATATATAAATAAAATGTAATTATGAAACCTAATTTGAGTTACATTCTAAAAAATACCTGGGTCTTACTCCTCAAAACTTCTAAGGGATGGATGGATGGATAAAGAAGATGTGGTATATATATAATGGAGTATTTCTCAGCAATCAAAAAGAATGAAATCTTGCCATTTGCAATGACGTGGATAGAAATAGAGGGTATTATGCTAAGCGAAATTAGTCAGTGAGTGAAAGACAAATATCATATGACTTCACTCATATGAGAACTTTAAGACACAGAACAGATGAACATAAGGGAAGGGAAGCAATAATAATATAAAAACTGGGAGGGGGACAAAACGTAAGAGACTCTTAAATATGGAGAACAAACAGAGGGTTAATGAAGGGGTGTGGGAGGGGGGATGAGCTAAATGGGTAAGGGGCATTAAGGAATCTACTCCTGAAATCATTGTTGCACTATATGCTAACTAATTTGGATGTAAATTAAAAAAAATAATAAATTTTTTTAAAAAACACACAACCCCCCCCACAAAAACCCAACAAATAAGGTCTGAGAACCTGTCATATACCAGATTAGACAAGAAGACATAATAATTAAATGTAATGTGATATTCAGCATGGAATCTTGGGGTAAAAAAATAACATTGTGGAGAAAATAATGAAGTTCAAATAAAGTCTGGATTTGTGTCAATAGTAATGTACCAAAGCTGGTTTTTTTGTTGTTGTGTGCCATGATAATGTCAGATGTTAACAGGGAAAAATGAGTGACAGCTACCTGGGAACTCTCTGTATTATCTTTGCCATTTTTCTGTAAATCTAAAGATAAAATAAGGTAAAAGGTTAATTTTTTAAACCTTTACATACATATATATATATGTACATATATATATATACATTAATGATATATATGACCATGAAAAATTGAATAATAATTTTAGTAAAATTATCAATTTGGCAGAGGTTTCTTCACCATTGTCTGTTTGAAAATACCAGTCCATATAACTAGTTATCTCAATTGATCAGCTTGGCATGAATATATAAATGGTTTATCTTGTAGAACATATAAGCAATATTTTTTAAAGCTAGACATTCTATAATGTATTATTGGAAATTTATTTTGACTGAGGACCATTTAGAATAAAAATTAGCTTAACCCTTTTTTCTATTAAGTGTAATGTTACCAGGGCTCTGCCATATGAAGCAAAAATCTTGTGGCTTCTATGGTTGAATGCTTGCTTGCTCAAGCAGATCAAAGGCAATATATTCTGAGAAATCTTTTGAGTATGGGAAGGATTAACTCTCTTACAGGCACATACATCTGTTAAACAACTCAACTCTCAGCGAATTCTATCAATTCCACCTTCTCTAACTTCAGTTCTGTAATTCATTCAAAAGTTTTAAACTGTCTTCAAGTAATAATACTGTATAAGTGCACCAAGCCCAAAAGCTATCTGTACATCATTTTCTAAAGTACATCCTGATTAATCAAACTCTAAAATAAGTAAATTTAGGACATATATCACATAGATATACACATACATTTTTCATATATGAAAGTTTGTATACTAATCAGAAAAATAAGATGATCTAGAACTAAATTTAAAATAAAAGGATATGAGTGTTGCCAAAAGTTTAGTGGTGGGGGAAAAAACTATTCAGGAAGGAATGATTGAATGACCTTCCAGTTTTCTCCATTTGTATATGTGTTTAGTATGCTGCTGGTTTATGTCAGGTCAGCAGAGAAATACTCATGCAGGCTGGCTGAATTTTATACTCAGCCTCTATAGGCATATTACCTGCCTCCAAGATTTTCTTTTTTTTTTTGTTTTTGTCTTTGTTTTTGTTTTCTGAGTGGCGTTTGATGCAATGTTATTAAGAATGAGTAACCACTGTGTTTAAGGTAACCTCTGTATATTTCATAAGAATTTTGTCAAATATAGTTTTATCAGTCAGGGTACTGCTTTTGAATAGTTGTACTTTTGCAGTGTCTTTTAATTTATCCAACAGTTATGACAATTGTGTAGCTAAATAGGTCGGTTTTTGTTGTTGCTGTTTTGCAACAAGATAGCATAAAGCTAAATTTTAACCCATTCAATAAAATCACACTATGCATTTTAATCCTTTTCCAATCTGTGGTTTATGTCTCAACTTTACATTTTCACCTTATTTCCTCTCAGTTTTAATACTTGTTATCCTGTTTGGTGTTTATTTTCCTGCTTAGAAATAACCCTAGGCTCAGTCTGCATCTTTTTTTAAGAGAAATGCAAGTTTTTAATTAAGTTTAAACATTGTAAACTCTAGAGATCTGACATTTTCCCTCCTTGTGAAAGCATGTTTTTCCACATAGTTGTTAAAAGACTTCTGTTATCTGAATAAATCAAGAAACCTATAGAGGTTCATGAAATGTTTACAAAAACAAGAGAATTTTATATACAAAATTCACACAAAGCTGTCAATGCTGTTCTTTGTTAAAAGTAGCATGTTTTAACCTTTGAATGAGAGATAACAATTTTAAGATTTTCTAAGCAGATGGAGTCTAATAAATAGTGTCTCTGAAAGCAGAGGTTAATTTTTGGGAGTGTAGGCATGAACATAGAAACAAACTATGGTAAACTTTGAAAAACTTTGGTCTTAGAGTTAGCACAAAGTTTGCAAGCTAGTGTTAGAGTTCCTTCATAGCTTTCTCAAAGACAGAAGTCACAGATCTGATAGAATTGAGCTTTTCATGAGCCAATCAAAAATGGCTAGCCTTACTGACAGCCTAATTATGTTGGCTTTTGCTTATTTGTTTTGCTGTTTTGTGTGTGTTATGTTGTGCATGTTTATCCCGAGGTTGATATTGAAGAGAGTGGTTAGATACTCTCAAATATTCGTGAAATAATCTAAAACTCTAATTGCAAGATCAGATAACACTTTTTACCAAAGAGTTCTATGCTCCAATACACTACTTCTTAATGTCAGAAAGAGGGATTTGTTTCAGATTGATCATTTTTATTGTTGAGTCTTGTGCAGAGATGGGGAATATTCTCAGATATTCATTTTGTTAATCCTCTGACTTTTTTTTATCTTTAAGAGCTCTTTGTTATTTATATTGATCTTATAAATCTTTCTTTGACATACTCACTTTAAAATAGTCAAAATGAATTTACTGTTCTAACCTCATACATTGAAGGGATTTAAAAGAGGTTCTGAACATTTCATTAAAACTGCTTACTACCTACTTATATGTATGACATATTCATAATTTAAAATAATAAAAGAATACAAATGTTAACTATAAATACTATAAATTCTGGGACACATCAGAAAAGATGATTTTTTTTTCTAGATCAATTTTTCTATGATTCTTGGTATTTCACTTAAGATCCATTTTAGATAAAAGAGATAATATGGAAGAAAATACATTTTACTATAATTCAGAAATCATAACTAAGTACTGTGGATCCAACTGGTTAGAAACTTGTTCCTGGATGGTACAGAAATGTCCAGTGTGGTTTAATAAAATATCCTATGTATACTGGGGGGAAATGGAAAAGAGTCCAATTTCTACTAGAAGGGGAAGAGTTTTAAAAATATATGAACATTACAAGAGATACTAAGTGAACTGCCTGATTAGGATAGAAGGTACAAGGTAGGTGGGCTAACTAACCATAAAACTTTATGCAAATCGACACTTCATGAAAAGTTCACAAAGCTCACTACCTAGATTCTGACCTCAGGGTCTTCTCAACCCTTCCGAATATATGTCAATATAAAAGGAGCATGAATATTAATTTCATATAGATTCTTTCAGGCCAGTTGACACAGAACAAGAATAACATTACACATTCTCTCCCAAGAAGCAGAGTATTTAACTACTATTCATGTTTCGCCTAATGTTAAATGTCAGGGTTGGGAAGAATACAAATATACCAAATGTGGTTGGAGAGGTATTTGGTATTTTCTGGTGATTTAATTTGCTTTTATTTTACTTTCCTATTTCTTTCTTGTGCAGATCACTTACAAAAATGAGTAATGATGGGGATGAGCAAAAATTTAGGATGATTGTCAAAATGGAAACTTGGATGTTATCTCTCCTGAGGCTTCCTGATATTTCCTTCCTACTAATCATAATGTGAGCATAAGTTTCGTCTGTGTGATATTTCATCTCCCCATAGTGGAAGTTTTTCTCATCTATTCACTCTACACTCCTCTTAGCAAACCCTATGGGACATAACTGGTCCTCAAACTCTGTAGTTCTTGCAATTTGCGATGTCCAATATTAACAATTTTTTGGTCTACTATTTGGAGTACAGACTCAACTCTATAAAAAATAGGAAATATCCCATTAGGTAGCCTACAATAATAGAAATATGGAAGGTAAAATGCAGAAACGTATGTGTAATAATTAGAATGGTTATATTTTGCTAGATATTCAATTATTTTTGCTGAAATACTGAGTTGTGAAAATCATTTGGAAATTCTCTGAAATAATATCGTACTACAGATTTATTGACATATAATTTCTTAATCTAGAAAGAATGTCATACTTTTGTTTCACAGCACTTGACATAATTGATATTAGATAACAATTTTTTGTTTGTCTTAGGGTATGTCTAATAAATGAATTTTGAAATTCAATACTAAGTATGATTTTTTACCAAAACAAAGACAAAGCCTCACTTTAGGCACAATAAAAACTTGATGAATTCAAGAACGAATGAATGAATGACCACCATCACATAGTGTAAAGTCTAGCACAGGAAACATGAATAACTAGGCAAGCAGCAATTTTGTGTTACATGTGTGCAGACAGAAATTTGAGGGTTCTGCGGGAGTAGAAGAGAAGAACAACACACACTATCAGATTAAATACCATTATTGTTAGTTATACAGGTGAAAGAGGAGTGTGTTTGGGAGGACAGATTTTTTCAGGTCAGAGGAGATATTTGCAAAAGTCCCTCAGTGAGCTAATTTAAAATACCTTCTAGAAACTGAGCATTGACAAAGGGACGGTCAAAAATAACTAAAAAATAAACAGGATATAGGAAATTATGACACCTTTCTATGCAGTCTTCTCTTCACTAGCTGATTGAACATATGTTGATGTTACTTGGGAATGAGATTAGAAGTTTATAGGAAAGCCAGAAGAACATGACATCATGTTAAAATATGGAGTGCTGAGTACTTCTGAGAAGTGAATTAAGGGCTGATGATGATCATGACACATATCCAAAGATATGCCTTCAAAATAGTTCTCCAGTATCATAAATGTGTGCCATTAAGATGTCCATATTTATAATGGTAGTGAGTCGAGATTAAGTATGTGGAAAGTAAATGAAAACAGCTCATGTATGCATTTTTCAAAATGTTTTAGTGGGACAGAGTTAAAAGAATAGGGAGAGAATAGAAACAAACATAGGATCAAAGGAGAGCTATCTTGTTTTTCCATAGTTGGTTTTACGAAAGAGATGTGAACTGTGCATGTGTAAAATAATATTGGAAAGAGTCCTTAGAGATGGCAAATGGCACCATAAAACAAAGAGAGGGGAATAAAAAACAAGTAGGAACATGATCCAGTTAAGAGTTATTTGGATTAGACTGGGAAAAAACATCTGTTTTATTGTGAAAATAGTATCAGTGAGAAGGACCCGAACATGGACAGATAAGCTCATAAGTAGATAGGCTGGTAGTAAAAAGGGGTATGCCTGTGTGTGTCTGTTTTGCTTTTATTGTTTTGAGGTAAAAATGGAAAGTTGGCTGCTGAAAGAGAAATATGGGGGAGGAGAGGTTTGGGTGAAATGCAAAGATGTGCAATAACCTGTGTGGAGCCTAAGAGAGATGAGTAAACAGAGAGAGGAAAAAATTGTCTTAGATTTAAAATTTCTTTGGTGCTGGATATCATGAATTTATAATAGAACCAATCTTAGTGCCTGAGTGATTTTCTTTAACAATTCTTTGCAGCTTGAGCATAGGCAAGGGAATGTGATAATATCCAAAATATATAATCAACTTATACAATTGAACACCAAAAAAGCATCTGAGTGAAAATGGGCAGAGGATGTGAGTAGGCATTTTTCCAAAGACATACCGATGGCCAACAGCACATGAAAAGATGTTCAATACCACTCATCATCAGGGAAATGCAAATCAAAAGCACAATAAGATATCACATTAAACCTGTCAGCATATCTAAAATCAAAATGGCATGAAATAACAAGTGTTGGCAAGGATGTGGTGAAAAGAGAACTCTCGTTCTCTGTCGGTGGGAGTGCAAATCGGTTTGGCCGATATGGAAAACAGTATGGAGGTTCCTCAAAAAATTAAAAACAGAATTATCATATGATCTAATAATTCCACTAGTAGGTATTTATCTAAAGAAAGAGAAAATACTAATTCAAAAAGATATATGCACCCATGTGTTTATTGCAGCATTATTTACAATAGCCAAGATATAGAACTAACCCAAATATCCATCCATGGATGCATGAAAAAAGAAGTGATACACATATACAACGGGTTATTTTTCAGCCATAAAAGAGAATGAGATCTTGCCATTTGCAACAAAGTGGTATATTTATAATTGGAATATTGCCAGAAAGGTGGAAAAACGGTGGTACAAGCTGGTTTCAAGAAGAGATTGGACAATAATCTGATAGAGGGAAACAAAATCGTCAAGGAAAGGAGGCTGGTAAAGGGACTAATCATTCCCAGGCAATTCAAAATGGATGAAGTGGGTCAAATGAGAGAGTAAATGTATGTGAGATTTCTGTGGAAGAGTCTGTATTGTCAAATTTAGTGTGTATGAGGATAATGTACTGAGTCATCACAAATATTAAAACTAATGAGGTTAAATGTCATTTACCGGCATGACTGCCAATGGGACTCTGAGTCTGAGATAAGGACTAATGCAGTATAGTGTGTGATCTTTTAAAAGTCGTGGATGTATGAGGAAATAGTAGAAGTCCAGCTAATGTCGGAGAAAGTAAAACCCACCATGCAGTGAGAGATATTTGACCAGGAAAAAAAATTTGGTTTGGTCAGTGAACAAGAGATACGGGATATGACTCTTGATGAGTTTATAATTCTTTTTTCAAGTGTTAGACATAGTGGAGCTTGGATGAGCGTGACCTCATGTTTCTGGGTTTTGAAGTTTAGTCCTCAGAAGAGAACCTTGTGATGTTCACTACAAACTCTGTGGCTCTAGTCTCAAGCAGAAAGAATGAAAACCACCACAGTATTTCCCATCTGTTCAGATAATGCTACAGAGAAAAATTTAAAGCCATGATACCCTTAAAAATCAAAGGTCTGGGGGCACCTGGGTGGCTCAGTTAAGCATCCGACTTCAGCTCAGGTCATGATCTCGTGATTCGTGAGTTCGAGCCCCATGTTGGGCTCTGTGCAGACAGCTCAGAGACTGGAGCCTGCTTCATGGATTCTGTCTTCCTCTCTCTCCACCCTCCCCAGCTTGCTCGCTCGCTCGTTCTCTCTCTCTCTCTCAAAAATAAAAAACATTAAATTTTAAAAAAATTTAAAAAATCAAAGTTCTGTTTAAGTTTATGTTCTGGGCCATTTCACTTAAAATATGTATACATATATTATACATAATAAACCTGGTAATCTCTATAGGAATCAATAACTAAACATTTACCTTGGGTAAGATACTAAAGCTCCCTCTCTCTGCTGCTCCCCTGCTTGCTCTCTCTCTCTCTCAAAATAAATAAATAAATAAATAAATAAATAAATAAATGAGTTTAACATCATCACATTTACGTCATCAAGGGACACCTGAGTTTTTCAGTTGGCTAAACATCTGACTTTGGCTCAGGTCATGATCTCACGGTTTGTGGGTTCAAGCCCCGCATTAGCCTCTGGGCTGACAGCTCAGAGCCTGGAGCCTGCTTCAGATTCTGTGTCTCCCTCTCTCTCTGTTCCTCCCCAGCTCTCTCTCTCTCTCAAAAATAAATAAAGAGCAAACCAAAAATTAGAGGAAATAAAAAGATAAAGCAGAGACTACTTTTGCTTTCATGGAGTTCACAATTCAGTTTGGGCTGACAAGATATATATTAAAATATAGAGAATGGTTTTCATTCTGATAAATATTGCATAAATGAAGTTTCTGTGTATATTTCACTGTTCAATATGGAAGCAGAGTACAATGGAAATAACTTAAAATTAAGATTCAGAGCACTGACTAACCAACCAAGTAGCTCTGTGACCTTGGGCAGGTTACTTACATGCCCATATAGAAAAGAATATATAATTCATGACTTGAAAAATTTTTGTAAAGATTGTAAAATAATAGGTATAAATTTTTATTTTAGTGTCTTGGAAATAAAAGCCATTTAATAAATGATGGTTCATATTAATGGCAATTAAAGACTACTATGAAATGAATTGTAATATTTAAATAAGTGGATTTCTTACCATATGAGCACATTTATTATTAGACAGTAGTAGGCACATCATATAAAAAGTTTTTGAAATGTTTTATTATTTCAGAATTTATATAAATGCCATGTCCCTCTTTTCCCTCTATTAATCTTATGTATCATTATCACTTAGTTAAATGTGTTCATTATTTGATTGTAAGTCTAATATTGTATAAACATCGGCTGAATCACACTGTTTGATGTCAAACAAAAATCATAAAATTGTAACTAACCTTTGGAAATCCTAAGAATATGTACATATATATAAAACTTTTAATGTCAAAGGCTAATGGTATAAGTTGGCTCAAATGGTCATTAATTAATATTTGTGTCAGTTTGTAGATCCAACTGTCAAGAAGGTGAAGGACTTTTACCTAAGTGGAGACATATCTTATACAAATAATGACTGTATCCATACAAATTTCTCAGTGTGCATTCAAAGGATTTCACGTGTCTAGGATGATGAGGGAAAGAAAGTCAAATAGAAATAATCATGAACATACTTAGTTTATAAGCTGAGAATAACATTCACAGGTGAATTAAAACTGTTTTGTATTAGCATCAAAAAATTTAAATTATTAAATACAATTAAAAATTTATTTTTTTAAAAAATTCAAAAAATAAATTATTAAAATAAACCAAAGTACATAATAATTATGGCTTGGAGATTTACTCGATTTTACCCTGTACAGTGATTTCAAACAATAGGCAATGTATCTTCTAAAAAATATTTATTTAAATGCATAATATTGAATATATTATTGTGAAAGGTAGACACTTTTAGAAAGGAAATAACTGATTCATTTTTAAATTTGTATGCATAAAATTTTTTGCATAGTTAACTCTACTATATCACGCATTTTAGAATAAAAAGAAGCATTCAAAATAAAGATGATAGTATTTCACAGACTAACGTAAAATAGCAGAATTTGGAGCAAAAGAGACCTTAAGAAGAGGTATTTTCATCTACTTTTTCACTATTAGGCATAAATCCAATTTAGAGTTCTTGGTCGTTGATGCCTAAAGTAATACGCCTGCTAGGTATCCTGGGAATCAATCAAAGTTTCTACTGCCCTTGTAAAAATAATGACCCAATAATGAATATTCAAAAGGTACCAGAAGTCACTAACATATCTAATTCATTTTCTTTTTAAATCTGAACAAAATTTTGTTTATGCTTAGAGAAAAAAACCTGGAAAATCTGAAAGAAAGTAATATGTAACATTCTAGATTCTAGCATATGTTTGCTTTTGAAATTTTGTACCAAACCAACTAGCTGCCAGACAGGTGAAAGCTATATTTGGCAATAAAAAATAATTTACACTTAGGAAGATATGTGTTGATGCTAACATTTGATGAACAATGGATTTTTATTTCCAGGTTTTGAATCATATTCACAGTGCATCTAGTTTCTATTTTGCAGACTTTTTTTTCTTTTAAATCCAGAGAACATTGGGTTTGTTTTCAAAAATAATATTTTACTTACCTTAAACCACTTAAACTAATGTGACAAACCTTTTTCCTTATTCATTTTGTGGAAACTGCTACATATTCCAAATGTATTGCTTTGCTCACCAGAACACAACAAACTATGAATATTGAAGTGAAAAATTCTCTCCATTACATTCTATTCAATTATAGGAAAACTATGAAATTATAATTATGAACATATTGTGAAATAAAAAACTGTATTGATTTAGATTAAGACACATATTCTAAAATAGGATGCATAAATATTTTAATGATGTATTATTCTTTCCTGTGTAGCATCTTAATGTTTCATAAATAACAGTAAATTTTGGTTAAATTGGGAGTATACCATTTTTCACATCTTTAAATATAGGGAATTACCTGCAGAAATTCATGTTTCTCTTATCATATGAATAAAGCAAGACTGCTAGGTCGAAATGCCGAAATAGACATTCAGTTTATTATACCACATGAGAAGGCAGTTATATTTAGCTTTAGATATTCTGTCAGTTGATTTTCTATGACTGTATTTTCCCCTTCAGGTGGGCATTTGTGTACATATCAGGGGCAAACTGGGAGGGTGGAGACCTAATGAAAAAAAAAAAAACATATACCTTATCTTCCTGAAGTTAAAATATCAAACTGAATTTTTTTCACTTTCATTTTAATTCAAACTCTACAATAAAAGATTTTGAATTCTCTATCAAGAATAAGGAAACGTGATGCAGCTTGGTTTAGGGATACCACACACACGGTGGCCAAGGTCTTTCCATGTCAGACAGAAGAAAGGTCTACACTTCTCTCTTCTCTTTCAATCCACTGGTTATAAGTATGCAGGTTAACATGGGGATGAAAACATACCATTTATGGTAAGGATCTTGACCTTGTAAACTGAAGTAGCAAACTTAGAAAGTGGAGTAGATATTGCTGAATGGGTAAGCTCTGAACATTGACAGCCAGGCAGCTTCAATACTTTGGAACTGAGATCTGTAGGCATGTTATTTAACCACCTGGTACTTTATCTGTAAAATGGATGTAATCTTACTTGAACTTTCCTCAGAAAGGTGATATGAGGATGAAACAATTTATATGTTATTTATAACAGTACCTGACATATAAGAAGCAGTTGCTGACAGTGAGTGATTATTATTTTCTTAATTAGCTAGTTTGATGTAGAAAGTAAAGTACCACTGTCAGACCTCAACGTGAATCAGAATCGCATATGATTTTAGAACTACCATTTTTAGTTAACTGTACCCATATTCACAGGAGGCTGAAGTGAACTCATCAGTTAGATTAGAGGAAATCGGTAAATTCATTCAGAAGAGAATAAAACAAGTTGAAACTTGGTGTTACAAAGTCATACGAAAGTTGCTTCACTTTACTTTTTGAAAGCTATGTAGACTGTTTGAAGAGATATCCTATGTCACCAAATTTTATTTATTTTTTAATCTCAAATAGGTAGAAAATTCAAATAGCTTACAAGTTAACAGCACAGGCAAAATAAAGGTCAATTTCAAAATATTTTCTCTAACATTATAATATAGAATATTTCCTAAAAGTCCAAGATTAGAAACAAAAGAAGATAAAAGATGAAAGCATAACTTAATATTCCTGTCTAAACTATATGTCTGTGTGTGTATGAATTTGACATGTTTTACCAACACCTTCTATAAAAAAATACAACCTGTCCAACGAAACAAAAAGAATTTCATGGTAATGCTCATTGTGTTTAACAAGAATTCCAGAAAGCACAACACTATACTCTGAAACTAATCCTCTCATATATAACCTGGGATTTCTTTTGCCTATATATCATCGCACTCAGTGATATATTCCATTCTTTCCCTGCAAAACGTTCCACACTATTTCTTTTCAAAGATGTATAGGTGTGTGGTTTTAAAAAAATCAATATGTGTGTGTACGTGTCTAAATATATGTATTCACCTAATGCTCACAGTCTTTAGTTACCATCCTACTTGTTTTTCAACATTTAAAATCAAATTCCTGAGCACGTGTGATCTATAACTGCTGCCCTAACCTCTTAAGAGCCTGTCAGTTTAGCACCAGGAATCTGTGATCACTAATGAGCAACTTTATCAAATCCAACAATATTTATGTGTCTTTCCTTCCTTAACTGCTCATAGCACCTTACTCGATTATTTAGAATTCAGTATTTAAGAAGCTGACTTTGTCACACAACAGCCTTTATCTTACTCTTAGGAATGTTACACAACCTCTCAAGATATACATCCCTCATTATTAAGGAAAGAGATAATTCATACCCCATACAGATATTTAATGTTTATTTATTTTTGAGAGAGAGAGAGAGAGTGTGTGAGTGGGGGAGAGGCAGGGAAAGAGGAAGACACAGAATCCAAAACTGTCCCCAGGCTCCGAGCTGTCAGCACAGAGCCCAACGTGGGGCCTGAACTCACGAACTGCAAGATCACGACCTAAGTCAAAGTCAGACGCTTAACCGACTGAACCACCCAGGTGCCCCGTACATACAGATATTTTAAGAAATAATGAAATTTTTCCAGTGCCTAGAAAACATCAAATGCTTAATAAATTGAAGCCATTATAACTATTGTAGTTTTTGTTTATGTTATTATTGACCATATGATTTACCTTTGAAATTTTCCCTTTGGTTTTTGTGATGCTAATTCCTCCCCCCCAACTCTTCTTTTAATTTATAGTTTTTTCACAACACCTGTATGCCTATCACACTATATCTGTGCTAGATATTTTGTTGTGATCTTTCCAGATTCCCTCTCAACTATTTTGGAAGCAGCTCCATGGCCTGGAGCTCTGACTTTAATTGATAGCCTTAATGGTCTCCCTGGAACTGTGGCTATTAGTCAGGTTTAATAAGGTTGGGTATGAATTCTTTTACTCCCCCTACTCCAGTCAGATCACTATATGTTTACTGTGTCCCTCCACCTAAGGCCACAGCTTTAGAGGCAGTCCTATTCCCCAAGACACTTCTTCCTTTTTCTTTTCAGATCTATGGTAACAGAGTGCCCCACTATCAGTGTCCCTGGGGACCATACTATTTCTTGCAGTTTTCATAGTTCTCCCTACACATTTAAGAGACACAGCGGGAGACAGAGAGAATCCCAAGCAAGCTCAGCGCTGTCAGCTCAGAGCCCATGGCAGGGTTTGAACTCACAAACTGTGAGATCATGACCTGAGCCAAAATCAAGAGTCTGACGTTAAATCGACTGAGCCACCCAGGTGCTTCATAAATAGCTCCTTTCTTAAGCAATCATGTTACCTATTTGAAAGTGCTATTTCCAACCGGAACTTTGCAACATAGGGAAATTGGTATCGGAGTGGCACACAAAAATAGACCTCCCGAGGAGGTGTCGGATCAGTCATCTGGGAGTGCCATTTATAATCTACTAGTTGGCAGATTTCATGCCTAAATTCATGGCTGTCTGGAGGAAGGGAGGGTGAATGCTGAAATTATTTTGCTTTTTCTTAGAGAAAGAAGATAAAAGACCTAGATGAAAATGTTACAATGGAACTATGATACAGTGCTATGATACAGTTCCTATCCAGCTACCTCCTAATATAACCTCTAGATAGCCTGGTGATTATACCTTCTACTTTTTGTTAAGGAATGCATTGAAGAGGTGGCCACTCATTTTACTAGAATGATCTATGGTGGGAGAAGTCCAATAGGCAGAGATGAAGGTGGATGAAGCCACGATGAGATTGTATTCCCAATATTCATGGAAATGTTGGGACTGGGGTAGAAGCTAGGTTTTATGCTTATCCAAGGGAACTTTAGAGCAAATGGGAGAACAAAAGTAGTTGTCACAGCGTTTTCACTAGCAGGGATAGGATAATGGCTTCTTAATAATGGAATCTGTATGAATGAAATGGATGGGCAACTGCAATCCTGTCTGGTATACCTAATCAGAAAGTCTCAGTCTGTAGAGCAGAAATCTAATAGGACATCACGCATTGGATGTAAGTTGACCTTTCCAATCATAAAGTTGAACATGTAAGGCATGTTCCATTACAAAATAGAACCGGCAAAGATTAAACCAGACCTGAAGACAAACTGCATGAGCCAAGGTTCAGACGAGTGGTGTGCTGGTTAGTGTTCAACAACTAGCTTCTTAGCTGGAGGTGGTAGGAAGCCCTAACTGGTAGCATTTGTTAGTTTCTATAATATAATACTTTCAACTTGGTCAATACCTGGAGATAGGAAGGGATGTATGTAATTGGCTCATGGGAGCCTACGCAAGGCATCCTGAGCACACCTCTGGGTTAGACTCCTATGATACATGCTAAATTTGGCCTCCTGGTAGTTTCCCATTGTCAGTTAACCTAGGACTAGCTTACAGATTGATGGAGTGTTCAATAATCAAATATATCAGGGGTTGGGAAACGATGGCTTGTGGATTAAATCTGCTCTACCATCTGTTTGTGTAAATTAAGTTTTATTGGAACACAGGCACATTTGTTTATATATTTTCTATGGCTGTTTTTGTGCTCAGACCCACAGAGATAAGTAGTTGCAATAGAGACCATATGAACCGCGGAGCCTAAAATACTCTCTACCCTTTACAGAAAAGATTTGCTAATTCCCAAAGTAGGCTAAAAACAAAACAAAACAAAACTGTTTTAAAGTTTTGTAGATGCCATTCAGCCTTTTAATCCCGCCACTTCAGTCTTGATCAAAGGTTATGGACAAATTTGTCATAGTGGCAGAAATGGAGCTATGCACGGGCTGATCGAGATGTTGCTGAGTGTCTTGTTTCCCTAAAAAATTGGCCAATATTTAGCCCTTCATATGACACTATTCTTAGAGGGTTCAGACATTACATGTTTTACGTTGGATCATGGACAGGGCAGCGGTTTGTTGGCCAAAACACACACGACTTCGGTTGCAGATTTGCCTTCCTTGCCTGCAGTGTCTTTATCATCATAATCATCATTTTCGGAATTACAGAATACCAACCAAAGGTCTCCACTGTGGAGACTACCTCAGAAAGCCAGAGTCACTATTCTAACAGTCCTGATTAAAGTGCAGCTAATCCAACAAACACAGGATGCTAAAGTTTCAGATCTTACAAACGTACAGGATTAAGTCACGTCTTCACCTACTCCATTCTGCTAAGGTGCTAGCAGAATTTAAGGATAATTAGAAAAGAAGGAAGTTATCATTATCAATTTAGGCTTTGTGTCCAGATACAGAAACAGGTACCAAGACAGCTCTATTTCATTTAATTATTTCCTTTTCCTCTTTTGTTTCCAATAGCTTATATGAAAGTCACTGGTGATTAACATTTTAAGATTGAAGACAGAATATGAATTAACTGATATTACCATGCAACATCTGACTCTGTACGTGATGCATGTTAGGAAAAAAAAATTGTTTACCTCGGCACAGCACAACAGTTGGTAGGAATCGCCTATGCTGGATTACTGCCATTTGAATCTTCTATCACGATGCTCCAGTTTTCTTTCCTCTCACCTGCTATGTCCAGTAAAGGTAACTTTTCTGGACTTCATCAATGAGTTACCATGACCCCTAGCTTTCAGGTGAGTTTGCCCAATAGAATTATTGGCAGATCAGAAAGTAAGAAGAAAGTCAGACTGTTATAACTATTCCTACAATCCTCTCTATGCCAGATCATTATGCATTGGGAGACACAATTTTGTAATATTTCCAAATTCCTATAATTTCTCTCTTCCCTGATTAGAGCTAACAGGATTCTGTCTTTGACATTTTCTCAGTACCCTTCAGTTATACAAGATACGTCAAAGAGCAAGAAAAAAAAACTTAAGTAAATAAATGAAAGGGATATTTTAATATAAATTGTGCAGCTAGCTATATCTTATTTCAGATACTATGGAAATCCTTATGGTGGCCATCAGTGACATAATTGCCATAGTTCCTGCCATCATTGACCAGTTAATGCACAAGACAAACTTTAAACAAGTCTCAACCATGCTGTGTATGGAGCTGATTACCTAGAATAAAAATGGAGTCTATAGATCTAGTGATGAGGTCACTGCAACAGTCCCAGCAAGAACTGATGTATAAAAACACAAGCATACTTGCTAATATTGGTATTGCTTTACAATGTCCTGGCAAGTGCAATAAGGTAATAGGTGTATAAATATTGAAAATGAGACAGAGTTCTTATATTTAGGTGATATGCTTGGCTATGTGTTATCCCCAGGAGATTCAACAAAGACAATGTTAAAATTGAATTCAGTAAGGAAGTCAGTTGCTATCTGAATAACTTTCCTTTTTATGGAAAACAAAAAAGGTACTACAGTTAGAATATACTATTCACCACAGCAAAGACGGCTGCAATACAAAGGAAAGGGAGCTGTGCACTGTGAGGAGGGCTGGGTAAGGCTGAAGGCTTGACAGAAACAGCCATGGTCTGAACTCTGTGTGCTTGCTTAAGAAAAGCAGGAGACATTTTATGTTTTACTTAGAGATGATGGCATAAAAATGAGAACCAACTTGACTAAATGAAAAAGGTCTTTGATTAGAAGATTTTCCAGTAAAAATGATTAATTCTTCCCAAATAATTCTGTAAGTGTAATCAGATTTAGATCAAAATCTCTAACCCAGCTCAATCACGTTCCATAGTTATATGGATTTAGGTTGAAATATGCAATGAGCTATTTGCCCTTGAGCATTTGACTAAATTCTCTGATCCAATCTCTTACATGGTAAAATAACCTTTTGGGGTTATTAGGAATGTAAAGTGTAAATGAGATCACATATATACACTATCTAGTATAATGTTAGAAACTCAGGAAGTGCTTTCTATATGTTGATTCTGTCTTTTCCTTCGCAAGCTTCATGAATGAGAGACCCAACTGCCTACCAAAGCCTGTGCTTTCCCTCACAGACCTGTCTCTAGAATGTAATTACTCAGCCAGGAACTACATTCCCCAGATTTTCTATCTAGTTGGAGTCTTTTTAACCTTGACAGTGGTTCTTGTAGATAGACATATCACCACACAGGAATTCTATTCTGAATAGGAATGTTAAAAATCAGTACACTTGACTTCCAGTGTAGCCCCAATGTGTTGGTTCTTGGAAGTTGTCATTCCTGGACTCACAACAAAGAAAAAGAGGAACAAACTAACATCAGTGGCTTTTGTTGGATCCACTGGAAAATTGTGGTCACAGGGCACATGACAACCCCAAAATCTGGAGAGAGAGAGAGAGAGAGAGAGAGAGAGAGAGAGAGAGAAATGAATGCAGATAATCACAGCCAGAATGTTCTTGCCAAGAGCAGAAGATGCTGGAGCCACAAACTAGTATGAACACTTGAACAGCAACACTGATGAATTCTAGAAGTGGAATGTAGGCTATTAGGAAACTGAGAAGCTCTGGGGCTCACAGTTCTAAAGATTCTTATACTTCTGCAGGTTTATTGCCAGGAACCCAACCAGGTTCTCAAGCGGAATCCCCAAGAATAACCCTATAACTCCTCACAGAGTAGCTATTTTTGAACTGCCTAGAACATTCTGTGAAAAAAAAAAAAGGCCTACTCACTGGGGCAAAATGCTTTACCAAAGCCTTATTACCTAATTGTGCTCCCTCTAAACTTTCTGTCAGGATAAGATGCTTCTAAAGGTCACGCACAGGAACAATGTTCCTCTGAAATACTGCAGTTTAATCATAACATTATAAAATCCTTCCATGTTCTCCATACCTTAGTACCAAATCAACAAAGTTCAAGTTTAATGATGGCAATTGCAGATGAAAGAGATACAAAGCACTGACTTTATTTAAAGAGGAGTTCTTGGTGAACTAGAAGACAAGAAGGCATACAAACACAGGATGTTATGGGAATGATGAAGCCTTTGGCATCTACAGCTACAATGAACATTAACTACAGGCACGTTCCTAGCCAGCGAAACTTAAAACCTTCTGTTATAAAGACTTTAACCTAAATTGCTATTACCAAAATTCATTATGATCAAATTTAAACACAAATTTATAAGACATTCCAAAAGACAAAAAAAAAAGCCTGAAGAGAAAAGGAAATCACCAAAACCATATTCATATGTGGCATATATTTTGGGGTTATTGGACAGGAAATTTTAGATAAGTTACAGAATATGTTAAGGATTCTAATGGAAAAGTATATAACATGTTAGAGTGGATAATGTAACCACTGTTAAGAGAATGAAAAAAAATCAAAGACTAGGAGAAAAATCATTGTAAAACATTGACATATAATAAAGTACTTGTATCCATAACTCACAGAGAGTTACCCGCATGTCATAACTCACAGAGAACTCTTAAAACTCAACAATAGAAGAAAAACAAAACAACAACTTAAAGATCTGAAGAGGACAAAAATTTAAAGAGATGTGAACCAAGTAGAGATACAAATGCAAACAAACATACAAAAAGATGTATGATATTTTTCATTAGCGAAATACAAATTAGAGCAACAGGGATACAATGACACACCCAACAGAAAGGCTGAAATAGAAAAACTGACAATACCAAATGCAAGTTGAGTATTCAGGGCAGTGGTAACTCTCATGTCCTGGTGGCAGGAATACAAAATGGCACAGCCACTTTGGAAAGTAATTCAGTGATTTCTCACTAAGTATATAGTCTTGCCATAGGATACATCAACCAAACTGCTTGTCTTTTACCCAACTGATTTTAAAACTTATGTCTATACAAAAACCCACATGTCACTATTTTATGGAAGTTTTTCACAATTGCCCAAAACTTGACCCAGTCAAGATGTGCTTTAATAGATGAATGGAATTGCAAACTATGGTTACATCCATACAGTAGAAAAATTTTCAGTAATAAAAAGAATTGATTTATGAAGTCACTTAAAGACGCGGGTGGACCTTAAATATATATTGTCAGCTAAAAGAAGCCAGTCTAAAAATACAATATATTGCATTATTCCAATGATATAATGCCTGGCAAAGACAAAACTATAAAGACAGTAAAAAGTCAGTGGCTGCCAGGGGTTTGAAGAAAGAGAAGGAGGGGTTGAATATGTGAAACACAGGGCATTTTTAGGATGGTGAAACTATTCTGTGTGATAATGTAATTGCGAATAAATTATACCATGTTTGTCAAAGCCCTAGATTTTTATAACACAAAGTATAAACCGTAATAAGTGAACATAACAATCATTTAAGATGTTGTATGATCTCAGAATAGAAAGCAAAATAATCTGTCTTACAAATACATAAAATGATCTCCTGAACAAAGTGGGGAGGAGACAGGGACGTGCTGACCAATTGACCTAAGAAACTTTTAAAAAGAATGAATTCTGTAAGACTGAAAGAAAAGTAAATAGGGGCACCTGGGCAGTTCAGTTGGTTGAGTGTCTGACTCCTTTTTTTTAAATGTTTATTTATTTATTTTGGCGGGGGGAGGGGCATAGAGGGAGAGAGGGAATCCCAAGAGGTTCTTTGCTGTCAGTGCTAGGCTGGACCCCATGAACCATGAGATCATGACCTGAGCCGAAAAGCAAAAAGCCAATGCTTAATGGCATGCCAAGCTTGGGATTATTGATTTCGGCTCCGATCATGATCCCAGAGTCATGGGATCCAGCCCTGCACCTGGCTGAGCGTGGAGCCTGCTTAGGATTCTCTCTCTCTCTCCCTCTGATCTTCTCCCACACTCGCGTGTGCTCTTTCTCACTCTAAAAATAAATTTAAAAATTAATTAATTAACTAACTAATTAATTTAAAAGTACGTAAGCCCTGTCCTTTTGTTGATGGAGTTATTTCTCATCAGTGTACAGATCAAGTACTGTTATACGTGTACTGATATTGAACAGTTAAATAAATACGTGGGAGCCAGATTTCTTACTGTTGATGTGAACGTTCACAGGTAAACATAAGAAGGAGGCTTGAAAGATCCATGTATTAAGGGGATGAAACTGAGAGACCGGTATAAGCTCATTTTTACCTTCATTAGACACAGATGTAGAAACATTTTTATGTATGTGTTTATATAGAGGTTAATATGCATTCACACTTTGTTTGCTTTGTCATCTTACAGAGTCAGGAAGCAACAAGATTCTAGCAGCAATGAACACACTCGAATCAAAATCTTGGTTTCTAATGCTATTCTGCAATAAAGAAAACCACTGCTCATTGGAGAAATGACTGATATTATAAGTAATAAGCAAGTAAGTAAATACATAAATAATTATAAATAAATAAGTGTTGCATTTATATTTATTAGATATTATATATTAGATTAATTATAAATAAATAAAATTAACTGATGGAAATATACCAAAGGGACACAGTAGGAACCAACTAGAAGAACACTCAATGGCCAAAGCTAGAAAATTTGAGTGGGAAAATTAATAAAGAAGTAATGGGTTATAACCCAAAAGATAAAATAAATATCTATTAGGTCATGTTGATAAATAAGTAATTGAACAAATATGCGTGACAGAACAGACAAATCTCTCATGCAGAAGAATTATACATATTCTCTCAAGAAGAGAGAGTATAAGCCTCCATTCCATAAGTGTGAGCTGTACCAAGTTACTTCCCTCCAAAGAGTAAAAATGGAAAAGGAAAAAAAGTAACTTTATAGTGTAGAAACCTAACAAACACTACCTCAGACAGGTGATTAAAGTCGATATAAGCAGTGATAAATCATGTGGATAGTAGATACTCTTGACATGACATAATGAGATAGACTTTTACCTCTGTCCTCTTCCACCTTAAAATCCGTAACTCCAGTCTAATCAGAAGAAAAACATCATGTAAATTACAATAGAGTAGTAGTCTATAAAATACCTGAGCAGTCAAGGTTATCAAAAACAAGAGATTCTGAGACATGGTCACAGCCAAGAACAGCCTCGAGAAAACATGCAAATAAATGTAATGTGGCATTCTGGATGGGATTATGAACAGGAAAAAATATATTAGATAACCTGAATAAAGTATGATTTTGGCTGATAATAATGTATCAATACCAGTCCAGTAGTTGTAACAAATTCTTATACTAAAGTGAAGTGTTAGTAGAAGTAAAGGTAAGTTAATAGAAGGAAGTAAGTAGAAGTAACAGTACAGATAAAAGGGTGCAAGGTATATGGGAACTTGCTGAAGTATCTTCTTAATTTTTCTGTAAATCTAAAACAGTTCTAAAGATAAATGTATTGAAAACAACAACAACAACAACAACAACAAAAAAAAAACAACAACATGTCTAATGCTGTTAACCTTGTTAGTTAACAGAGATCTTTTGAAGGTCTATGAAACCACAGAATGAAAGGAACCTCACCTGAATCACCATGCAGGCATCCCGCAGGAATCCTGCTTGCAAACGTGCATTATCACGTCAGCATGGAGTAAATGTCTATTGTGTTATGCCATGAAAATCATGGAATTTATTTGTTCTAGCAGCTAAAGTCACTCTATGAGATACAATCTTACTACGATATTCACTTTAATATATGGTATCTGGTTTCAGATTGCAGATACTAAAAGGTAAGAATATATCCAATAACTGAGTAAATGTATCTGGATGTAAAAGATTAAAAAAACATATATTTGGTATTTATTTGATGTTTCAAAAAATAAAATTGAGCCAGTTTTATAAGTTAGGTAGGCACCATATATTAGTCACTGGGGATATAGTGATGAACACAGAAAACAACTGCTCTTAACCGTTAGGATAGCAAAGTCATCTGGAAAAAAGAAGAACGTGGAGCTAGAGAGAAAGGAAAAGAGGAAAAGGAGGAAAGAAATGATGTTAGAAAAGAGAACAAGGGCCCCGGAGGAATTTTATCGTGAGTAATTCTTGAAAAGGAGACAATACAAAAGTTAAATCTAAAGACTTTTTTCAGGGTGTTTCTTCCTCAGATTTCTTGTGTCACTTTCAAAATGCAAAAGCTTTGATGTTCTGAAATGAAAGAGCTTTAAACAATATCAAGGAATATTTAAATATTTACTTCCTTAAGATTTTTAGCACATGTTGGCATATCTGCAACTTCTAGAAGGAAAATAAATGTTGAATGGTAGTATACAAGGGATAAGGGAGAAAAAAAATAGTTCATCTTTAACCTACATATGTGGGTCTCTCATAACATAGGCTTTTAATACCCACATTTCATTAATCAAATATTGAAATACCTACCATGAAGGATTTGACATGTTTTTAAAATCATTTTAAATAGGCACATATCTAGGAAATAAAATATATATCATTTTTACACAGCTCTGGGTTTTTTTTTTCCTGCTAATAGGAAAAAAATGATTTCCTCTAACTAGAGCCATATTTCATATTAAGCAAACATGTAAAACAATTTGCCTATAATATCTAATTCATTGGTAAAGGTTAGTTTATTTAAGGAAGTGACTTGCCAACTTATTTAGAAAATCCCACTGTGACAAAAAATAAGTTGAAAATTCGGGGTGCCTAGGTGGTTCAGTCCTTTAAGCAGATGACTCTCGATTTCTGCTCAGGTCATGATCTCAAGGTTCATGTGTTTGAGCCCCGCTTCAGGCTCTGCTCTGACAGTGTGGAGCCTGCTTGGGATTCTCTCTCTCCCTCTCTCTCTCTCTGCTCCTCCCTGGCTCGTGCCCACACATGCACTTTCTCTCTAAAAATGAATAAATAAACAAACTTTTTAAAGTTGAAGAAAACTAAATCAAATAGCATATATTAGTGCGTATAGAAACTGAAATATGATAGGATGATTAATCAACATGTGAAAAATTAACTTTAACTTCTACCCTACATTAGATTTTTCATGACACGTGTCACTGTATAAGAAAGGTTGTCTGTGAATAAAGAGTTTTTTTATTGCATTCTTTATTTTACTTCATCTCTTAATAGATCCTTTAAAAATGGGAATCCGTAAGTTATTCATGGAATTGTTAAAGTGAAACATTAGGGTGCTTGAGTGGCTCAGTCAGTTAAGCTATAGACTCTTGATCTCAGGGTCATGAGCTTAAGCCCTGCTCTGGGGTCTACACTGGGCATGAAGCCTACTTAAAAAAAATGAAAGGAAACATTAAAATACTACTTAAGTTTAGGTTTCTCAGGAACTTGTTCTAAGAAAGAGAAATCACTGAGTGAACTTTTTTCTTGAATCGCTTTTATGAGCCCTAATACAGACAGTGTATCTGAGTAAGTTCAGATAAATTTCCCAGAAAAAGAAAAGAATGACCTTACACAATCAAGAAAATGAATAATTTTAAAAATTTATAAGCTAAAATATGACAGTAATTTTCTCAAGCAGTCAGGCACATTGCCCTCTTATATTACCAGGCCCAATGAATTATGAATGTTGGCTGAATAAAAAGCCTGAGGGTGACAACAGGAGCCACGTTTTGTCATTTGCACTTACAGAATGTCTACTGCCCTAGCTGGATTTCGGAATCTTACCATTATCACTGGCTGCTAAGGACGTTGGGAAATACATGACGCGTACTTCGGGGGTGGGGAAGATGAAATACTAATTGCTAACCATGATAATGAGCTTAAAACGTGTAGACAAGTTAGTTTTTTGAACTGCACGAGCAGCCAAGCTCCTCAAACTCCCACTGTCTTAACCTATCCGAACACATGGAAGCAAAAATCAAAATGAAAATGCACTTTTCAGCAGACATCTCAGCTGCAGGAATTATGAGTGGGAAGGACAGGTGTTCTGAGAGATTCTACAGTGCTTCCGTTGCTAAGGAGACCACTTTCATCAGTTCAGAAAGGCTGATAACCTGGACTTTTGCTGCCAAAATGGTATCAACACAGGTTGGAACTGATATAAACACGCATACACAAACGAAAAGGACAGAGGGAGTTTTAAAAATAACTCAATGGTAAGGTTGCATTGAGAGATAATTGGTAAAATGTTTGTATATTAAAGGAGAATTGTGGCATAATTGCTAAATAATTTGCAGCAGATTAGTCTGCGCACATAATTCCAAAGTTAAAGTATAAAAATAGACAAAGTTAATTTATATCCATGATCTCAGGAGCAAACAGTGGTAAGGGAACTGATGACGTGTGTGTTTAAAGAATTCATAGCAAGGCTCAAGTTATTTTTTACATGAATGCTAGTTACATAAAATAGAGAAAGGTAAATAGTAGATAATTTTGTTAGATATTAATAGATCCTAATTAATAATTTCTCATGCAAGTTGTAGATGAGACATAGAAGCATCTTTGAATGATGTGATATTAATTGGTGGTGTGAGGGGCAAATATGATTAATATTGCATATGTCTCACCCAAGTATTTTATGTTTATAAAAGGTTTGTAAATGTATCACAATCATCTTTTTGAACCATTGAACTATTGCTTGAATGATGCACTGTTTTTTTTCTTTACAGCATCAAGTAACATAAAGATGTGTCTGCGAAAAAAAAGAGGAAGTGGCAAGCAAATCTGAGAGAAAAACTCTTCCTTCTCAGGTTTGATTAGTGCAAGATTTCCCTTTAAAATAGCAAGGAATACTATCAAAATTTAATAGTTGGAGTCTAATAACAAAGTATGATTATATTGTATTGCATTGTATTGTATTGTACTATATTATATAACCTTTTTTGTGGAGAGAGACGTTGCATTTTTCACTTTGTGCCATTTTCATCATAAAGTCATTTGTTTTAGAAATAGTTCTATAACTTTGGCAAAGTTTGACAGGCCTGTCACAGCTGCAGATAATGGTATGATTTGATATTTATAAAGTATCAAGCTTTCTAGAGATACATGTTTCTAGTTTCCATGACAATTGAGGAATCACTAGAGCTGATTTTTATTTATCTTCTTTTACTGGAATCAAATAGTTTTATTTATAGGGCTGTTTTTTAAAAACCTTTGACAATTAACTCTTAAATTAACTGTGTTATAAAATTAATAGCCCTTCGCCTATTTATACAGTCAACAAACATATCTCAAGCCTATACTTGCAAAAACCAACAAAAACAATTCCATGTTTAATTTAAATGCTCAGGTGGAAATCACTCCAACTCTGATGGGATTTTTTTTTTCTTCTCTTTTATTTTTTTTTCTTTTCCATTGTTTAATTTGGTTGACTACTACTTGGCAACATGAAAATATTAACTGTAAACCACTTTCTAAAGTTGTTGTAAGAATTGCATGTGTTTATACATGTACAGTATTTATTTTTTTTTAATTTTTTTTCAACGTTTTTTATTTATTTTTGGGACAGAGAGAGACAGAGCATGAACGGGGGAGGGGCAGAGAGAGAGGGAGACACAGAATCGGAAACAGGCTCCAGGCTCCAGGCTCCGAGCCATCAGCCCAGAGCCCGACGCGGGGCTCGAACTCACGGACCGCGAGACCGTGACCTGGCTGAAGTCGGACACCTAACCGACTGCGCCACCCAGGCGCCCCTATGTACAGTATTTATAAATGTGCTTTGCGTGTATTTCAGTGCTGTGTAAACATTTTTCACTATAATGCAAGTTCTGTGAAGGAAGAGACTCCTGAGAATACCTGGCAGATACTAGATACTCAGTAAAAATTTGTTAATTGAGAACATTTTGAGTTTATCAATTATTTTTCTTCTTATCGGTTTTAAAATAACACACGTAAAATAGGAACCTCACATTTTGTACTAGTGGTCTTCAAACTGGGAAAGCTGCAAGTTGGCATTTACACTCAGACTCTCCCAGCTGTGTGTAAGTAGGCATGGATAACATAGAGAATGAATTTTCAGACAGCCAACTATAGTAACTATTCCACGTTACAAAAAAAAAACACACACAAAAAAAAAAACAACAACAACAAAAAAAACAAAACCTGCCTAAGATGACTTGGCATTTTTTTTCACTTCCATTTTACGCAAAGAAGGTCTTTATTTTTCCTATCCCAATTAGTACCATGGCCTATTTCCCTTCACTTAAAAATACCCCTTGTTGTATAAAAATACTGATATTTTATTGCTTAAGTTGTTCCAGCTGTGGTCATTCAGAAATCCTTCAGCTTGGCTCCTAGGTTTTTTCAAATGTTGTCTTCTTCCTTCTTCCTCTTTCCCCCTCTTCTCCTTTCTTCCCACTTCCCCTCCCCTCCACTTTACCTCTACCACTCTCCTTCCTCCTCCTTCCTTCTAATCGTGTTCTTACTTTCTGGAACCAAGAGATGTTCCAGACATCTTGTATTATGTCTGCCACAGCCCTCGAATCAACTACCTCGACAAGGCGCCTGGTTCCTTTTATTGGATAAAGGTGCTCAAAAAACAATGTAAAATATTAACAAGGAAGTTGAGGAATAGAAGTGATGTACAAATTTGTAATGGCCATGAACCTAAATCATTTTTAAGTAAAGCATTAAAACATTGATGTTGACTATCCAAAACTTTAGACATAAAACAAGAGGATAACTGGATGAACTCAGGAAATCACACTGGAGTACACACAGATACAGGCAAAGATAATTTGCTCTCTGGGAAAATGTTTCTTTGAATTTGTTATTAAATAATATTTCAGACACTGAAATCACTTGATAATTTTTAAATCGTCTAATCGAAAATATAACCTGAAATGTTACAGTGAATTACAAACATGCATTAACAAGGTTTGCATCCATGAGCAAGTTCATTTCAGCATGCCTTTGACTGACTGATAAAAGCTGCATGCTCAACTTCTCCTTTGGACGAGCTTCACTAGCATACCGATTCCCTAATAAATGAGTCAATTTTTGACATATGCTCATTCTATTTTTATTTTTATAAGACTCGTGGTTTTAATTTTTTGAAAATTAGATCTTAATATAACAAATCTTTCATTAGTTAAGGCACTATGAACCCATTAAAAGTCTTGTCTGTTTCATTTTTATACATAATTTGAATAAGGGTGAAATTATCGCTTAAAATGTAGTGTTTCAATCTTCATTGATATGTTACAAATTCACAGTGGGGCAACAGGAGGGCTGAAATTTAAAAATTAATTTACTTGCCTTTTTCATTCCTCAAGTGAAATGTTGTCAAAGGCTGAAATGCACCCGACGGAGAGGTCTTTGTGGCTAATAATAGGATCTGTAGGAACTATTGAAGAAAGTGTATTTTTATATCATACCGACCCAGTGCTGTGTCTGCTTATTGTTGAAATAGATTTCAAACTATAGTCATCATAGCGATGCATATTAATGCATTAATTTCATTGAAACCTTATAAATAATCTCCCCAACTTTTCTTTCCGGAGAAACTATTACAACCCTGTCAAGGTACTATGTATTCTCTCTTAGTATAGTATGCATAATAAATTTACTTTTATTTGCACATTGTATTTTCTGGTGGAGTTCTCAAGGGTCAATGCATGACATTCTGTGGAGGTCGCAGTGAGATTCAGTCAAGACTTCCTTATTGCCATCATTTCAAAAGGACTTGTCACTCCCGCGAATGAAAGTCACACACTGAGTTTAAGTTACAATAAGGAATTCCAAAATACTTAGTTCATTTTATCTCCTAAGAAATAGAAACTTTTTTTTTAAATTTTTTTTTCAATGTTTATTTATTTTTGGGACAGAGAGAGACAGAGCATGAACGGGGGAGGGGCAGAGAGAGAGGGAGACACAGAATCGGAAACAGGCTCCAGGCTCTGAGCTGTCAGCCCAGAGCCTGACGCGGGGCTCGAACTCCCGGACCGGGAGATCGTGACCTGGCTGAAGTCGGATGCTTAACCGACTGCGCCACCCAGGCGCCCCAGAAATAGAAACTTTTTAAAAAAGTATTTGATTAAATGACTATATTTCAAAAATTTTATGCTGGGAAAAAAATCTGTCTGTTTCTAACAATACTACCATCTGTCTTTCTGTCTATCCTAATCGTCTGTTATGAGTTTAGGGGGAAATAGATAGGAAGAAGATCCGCAGAGGGCTAATGGTCCATTGTTCTACCATCCCAAAGGACTGATGGGATCCTAAGATCTCTTTGGATCAGTATTCTTTATACAGACTTTGCCTTGAGTTAACTTTATATAAACATATAGACACTTTCTTTAGTTGTATCAATTATTTCCATGAGAACTGCTTTATGTAGTTTCACCTGTCCAGCTCCTGAGTTCACTGGATACTCAGTGTATAATGACTTATTTTTAGCCAGGTTCTGAAGACATTAGATTTACACAACACACTTCTGATTAATGTTATTGCAGTTATGGTAGGCAAACCTTTCTGATAGGCATAATTCCAACAGGCAAAAATCTGAAAATGCCTAAGATATTTGGGGGAAATTTGTTCGTTTGAGAGATGATTTGGAAGAGAAAATGGGATAGAAATCTCAGAGGAAGATTCTCTTTACCCACTTAAAAGAGACACCACATTGATCAATGTAAGAAATGTCCTCTTTTTTTCATTTATGTACATTGGGATACATTTATATACATTTTTTTTCTGTGAATCATATAGTTGATAAAGTTGTAAAGACACATGTTATTGTTTAAACCAGCTGTAATGTCTTTATCTCTCTTTTTTTAATTGTTTGCCAACTTTATTTTTGCCAGCTTTATTGAGAATTAACTGACACATAACATGATGTAACTTTAAGGTGTGCAATATGTAGATTTTGTATATATATGTACTGCAAAATGATTACCACCATAGCATGAACTAATTATTTTGTCTCTGCATATAATTTCTAATTCCTTTTGTGGATGAGGCTATTTAAATCTACTCTCATAGCAACATTCAAGTATATATACAGTATTGTTAGCTATAATTACCATGCTACATATTAGATTTGTTAATACTATAACTGGACATTGGTATCTTTTGACCAGTATCTCCCCATGTCTCCCCCCTCTCCCTCAGTCCCCACTAACCATTACTCTACTCTCTGTTTCACTGATTTTGATATTTTTAGCTTCCACATATAAGTGATATCAGAGAGTATCATATATCTTTATATTTATTTGTCTTCATGATTTATTTCACTCAGCATAATGCCTTCAAGTTTTATTCAAGTTCTCGCAAATGACAGGACTTCCTTCTTTCTCATGGCTAAATAATATGTGTGTGTGTGTGTGTGTGTGTGTGTGTGTGTGTGTGTGTTTGACATCTTCTTTATTAATTCATCCACTGGCAGACACTGAGGTTGTTGCCATTGGCTATTATCAATAATGCTGCAATGAATATGAGGATGCAGATATCTTTCTGAGATCCTGTTTTTATTTCCTTTGGATATACCAAGAAATGGGATTGCTGGGTCATATGGTAGTTCTATTTTTAATTTTTTGAGGAATCTCCCTATTTTTTTCCACAGTAGATGCAGTGATTTACATTCCCACCAAAAGGGCACAAGTTTCCCTTTTCTCTACACCCTCATCAACACTTGTTAGTTCTTGTCTTTTTGATGATAGCCATTCTAACAAAAGTGAGGTGATATCTTGTTGTGGTTTTGATTTGCATCTCCCTGATGATTAGTGATGTTGAGCACATTTTCATGTATATTTTATACATCTTCTCTGGAAAAATGTCTGTTAAGTTCCATCGCCCATTTTTAACCAGGTTGTCTGGGTTTTTTCTATTGAGTTGTATGAGTTCTATATATATTTTAGATATTAATTCCATACCAGATATGTGATGTACAAATATTTTATCCCATCCAATAGGTTGCCTTTTCATTTTGTTGATGGTTTCTTTTGATGTACAGAAGTTTTTTAGTTTCATGTAGTACAACTTCTTTATTTTTGCCTTGATTTTGCTTATGCTTTTGATATCATATCCAGGAAATCAATGCCAAGACCAATGTCAAGGAGCTTTTCTCCTGTTTTCTTCTATGAGTTTTATAGTTTCAGGTCTTATATTTAAGACTTTAATCCATTTCAATTTTATTTTCATGAGTAGTGTAAGATCAAAGTACAATTTAATCCGCATACAGTCCTCCATTTTTCCCAGCACCAATTATTGAAGAGATTATAGTTTCTCCCATTAGTATACTTGGCTCCCATTGTGAAATATCAGTTGACTGTATATGCAAGGGTCCCTGAGCTCTTGATTTTGTTTTATTAGTCTATGTTTCTATTTTTAAGCTAATACTATATTATTTTGATTATTGTAGTTTTGTAGTGTAGTTTGAAATCAGGAAGTATGATATCTCCAGGCTTGTTCTTCGTCATTACAGTTATCTTGGCTTTGAGGTGTATTGTGGCTCCATAAAAAATTAGATTATTTTTCTATTTCTATGAAAGATTCCATTGGAATTTTGATAAGGATTTCATTGAATGTATGGATGGTTTTGGGTAATATGGCTGTTCTAACAAGACTGATTCTTCTGATCCATGAACATAAAGTACCTTTCCATTTGTTTGTATCTTCTTCAGTTTCGTTCACCAAGGTCATGTAGTTTTCAGTATAAATTTTCCACTTCCGAACACACTTTATACCTCAAGGAACTCAAAGAAGAAAAACAAACTAAGCCCAATGTTAGTAAAAGGAAGGCAATAACAAAGATCAGAGCAGAAGTGAATGAAATAGAAATCAGAGACACAACAGGAAAGATCAATGACACAAAGAGCTAAATTTTGGAAAAGATAAACAAAATTGATAAACCTTTAATTAGAATGAGAAAAAAAAAGGGAGAGGACTCAAATAAATAATATCATAAATGACAAGGGATGAGGAGACATTATACCTGATACTACAAATATACAAAGGATCCTGAGAGAGTATTACGAACAATTATATGCTGACAAACTGGATAACCTAGAAGAAATGAATAAATTTGAAGGACATAAACCTACCAATCAGGACCATGAAGAAATAGAAAATCCTAACAGACCAATAACAAGTAAGAAGATAGAGTCAGTAATCAACAATTATCCAACAAAGAAAAGCCCAGATTTCACTAGTGAATCCTATCAAACATCTAGAGAATTAATGCCAATTCTTCTCAAACTCCTCTAAAAACATGAAGATGAGGGAACACTCCCAAACTCAGTTTACAAGGCCAGCATTACCTTGACTCCAAAGCCTGATGAGGACACTACAAGAAAAGAAAATTACAGATCAACATCACTGATAAATATAGATGCAAAAATTGTCAACAGAATATTAGCAAACTGAATTGAACATCACATTACAAGGATCATACATCATGATCAGTGGGATTTATCCATAAATCAATAAATGTGATGCACATTATTTGAATGAAAGATAATCATATAGTCATTTCAATAGAGATAGAAAAAACATCTAACAAAATACAATGCCTTTTTATGATTAAAAAAACCACTTAACAAATTGAGTATAGAAGGAACATACCTCGACACAATGAAGGCCATAGATGACAAACCAACAGCAAAAATCATAGTCAATAGTGAAAGATTAAAAGCTTTTCTTCTGATGTCAGAAACAAGACAAGGGTAACCACTCTCACTGCTCCTATTCAACATAACACTGGAAGTCCTAGCCAGAATAATAAAGCAAGAAAATGAAATAATAAAAAGCATCCAACTAGAAAATAAAGTAGTAAATTTTTTTGTTTACAGACGATGTGATTTAGAGAAAATACTAAAAAGAGCAGAAAAAACTGCTAAAACAAATCAACAAATTCAGTAAAGTTGTGGAATACAAAATCAACATACAGAAAACTGTTGTTTTCCATATACAAACACCAAAACATCAGAAAAAGAAAAAAAGAAAAATTCATTGATGATAACATAAAAAACCATAATACTTGGGAATAAATGTAACTGAGGAAGTGAAAAATCGATTTCTCTTTTTATGTGTTGTCAAAATGCATCTTTCTACAACAAAGCCCTCTCCCTTGATTACGCAGGAAGTAGCTTTTCACAGTGGTAATTTTATATATGTCTAGAGTAAAGTCCAGGTACTTCTTATATTGTTGCAATTCTTTTCTTCTTATTTTGCCTTCTTGGAGAAACTTTGGAGATTAGATAACGTAAAATAGTTTTCTATCATTATATGTATACTCTGGGAATATCGAGTACAAATAATCTATATTTTCTAAAAAGTTTAAAGAGTAATTCTTCCATTTTTTCCCCTTATTGGACCCATACCTTAAAAGACAAATTTAATAAAGGATTAGTAGTGGCCTTCCTTGCTAGGTAAGAAAAAAAAGAAGACACTTAGATCCTTTGGTATGAATTGTAGAATTTTAACAACTTTTGATATAAGAATAGTTTTATTTTATTAAGGGTCAAGTTAGTATTTCTCATAAATAGACAATATTTTCAAAAAAATTGAATAATTTCATTTTAGTTTTAAAATATTTCATGTCGTCTAATAAATTGTATTGTCATCTAGAATTATGTTAATACATTATTTTAGTTAATTATATTGTACACATATATTTTTTATAAAACAAAAGCAAATATTTTAATTGTATTCTAGCTATTACAATCATTGTTATAGATTTGTGCACATCTAAACTCACATACCACACACCCAGCACACTGGCATATTAAGATTAAATAGCAAGTTAAGATTAAAACAAAGGTAATAAACGGTAAAAAATCATTTAAAAATACAATTTGAGGCCACAATCCAAATCTCAAATGTTAGGTAAAATCGTTTATCCCCGCCTAGGTTTATCTTGCTTTAAAATAATGTATTCAAAAGAAGTAATTATCATTTTAAAAATAAAGTTAGTTTAATGTTAATGGATTTATGCGTACAGGAGAATTTATGAATGTTACATATTCTTACATGGAAGAATAAAAAAGTAAATTTAAAATTTGTATTGTTTCTATACAATGATAAAGGTTTTTGTGCCCAAAAACAACAATTTATTTTTATCATGAAATTATACTGCTAGGGTTTCAAACACCTGGCATGCTCCCAATTTATTTAGCCAAAAATTCCTTATTAAAAAACCTTGCTAATTATTATTGTTGCTAGTTTCTGTTTATATTTAATTTTTCCAGGAACTATTGTCTTGCTCTTAAGTATGATAAAATAAAGAAAATTTTCACCTCTTAATGTTGGTAGATCCTGCTCCTGGACTCCTTGGGGAAGCTATATGTTAACATATACCAAGGTCAAAATGACTCAGGAAAACCTGTAAGTATAGGCTCTGTTTTTGCCCCGAGGACACATTGTACAACTGCTTCCTTGAAAAAAATAATCAAAAAGGAGCGTTCCAAACATTAAGATAAGAAAAAAGAAAAAACCTCCTTGGTTCCCATAAGATTAAAATCAGACAACCTTGCCTATACTAGAAGCTAAAGATAAGGTATGCAACTTTCTGAAATGTCTTAATGATTTGTGACCTTTTATGTAAAAAATGTATATAATCCTACACGAAATGCTCCTTTCCTTGAGCACTTTCTTCTGTGCTCTTCTGTGAAGATTGTGTGCTCTGGGCAGCCTTCCAAACCTGAGCTGGAATGAAACTCCCTTTCTGTTAGAAATTCTAAAAGGTTTGTTCAGTTTAGGTCAACAGGTACTATGATAGTTGTTCTTATCTTGTCTCCTCACAGTCCTTCTTGATTTTGCCTATGACAAATGAATTTCCTAGATTTTGAATAATTAAATATTTATTGACTACTGACTCTACTCTAGATAGAATAAGCCCTCTATAGCCTATCTTTCTTGCTGATTATAACTAAACTCTCTGGAGGAAATCTAAAGAACTCCCTTAAAACTTAGAAAATCAAGCAAAAATTGGCAGATAGGGAGGACGACGAAAACTTGAGGAAGTTGGGACATCTGGGTGGCTCAATCAGTTAAGCGTCTGCCTCTTGATTTCCGCTCAAATCATAATCTCATAGTTGGTGAGATCAAGCCCTGCCTTGGGCTCTGCACTATCAACAGAGCCTACTTGGGATTCTGTCTCCCTCTCTCTCTGCACCTCCTCCACAGTCTCTCTCTCACAAAATAAATAAATAAACTTTGAAAAAAAAAACCTTGAAGAAATAACTCATGCAGAGGTGAGCTACCTGGTTTTGGTTTTGAGGTTTGTTTTGTTACTTATTTTCCCGTACCTTGAGGTGAGATCCTAAAAGAGCTATGCTGCACAGCAAAACCCAATGGAAACATTCATTTTGGCCAGAGAACTATGAAAAGTGCCCCTGTGCTCTGAACAGTTTAGGGAGAATCATCTTCTTCTTCTTCTTCTTCTTCTTCTTCTCCTTCTTCTCCTTCTTCTTCTTTTTTTATTTTTAAACTTAAATCATGTTTGGATATCCTGGAATTGTCATCAGTCTATACAAAGACAGGCTTCTTTATTTTTAACTTTATTTATTTATGTTGAGAGAGAGGGAGAGAGAGAGAGAGAGAGAGAGAGAGAGAGAGAACCAGTGGGGGAATGGGAAGGGCAGAGAGACAGGGAGAAAGAGAGAATCCCAAGCAGGTTCCATATTTGTCAGTGCAGAGCCCTACACAGGGCTCAAAATCACGAACCATAGATCATAACCTGAGCTGAAATCAAGAGTTGGGTGCTTAACCAACTGAGCCACCCAGGCACCCCTGATTTCTTCACTTTTTGAAAGGAAGAATTGAAAAAGTAATTATGTTTGTTCAGCATTCTCCAAATTTTAATTAACTCAAATTTAATGTGGTGCTCTTTTATTTTTCAAATTTATGGAAAAAATTATCAATAAATTTAAATGACTGTCATTTTTAGAAACATAGTCATGTTCATGTACAATGAATAACACAAGAAGTTTGCTTGGGTGTCTGCAAAACTTAGCACATCCAGAAAGTTGTCTCAGTTGAAACCACTAAACCTTCTGAAGGTACTGTATCTGATCCCACAAACTCCTAAGGATAATGGCTTTGCCTTCAACTGTGACATCTTATTCACTTGAAAGTTCCTCTCATTGACAAATTTTAATCTGAAACCAAATACTAGAGGGAATTTAGGGTAATACAGCACATCAATACTTCATCAGTGGAAGTCCTTTCACCAAAGATAATTTCCTATTAGTTGCAGTGTATCATGAACGAGCTGATAACATCCTTAAAAATAGTTCAAGACAATTAAATTTTTATGGTATTTTTATCCATTGAAGATATTATTACACCAAAAATGAAAATATTAGGCAACAATTTCATAAAATTGGTGAGCTAGAAATATGATTAAATAGGAGTGCCTGGGTGGCTCAGTTGGTTGAGCATCCAACTTCGGCTTGGTGTCTCTCTCAAAATAAATAAATAAACATTAAAAAATAATTTTTTAAGAAATATGATTAAACAAAAACAAGATATTTTTTTCTAAAAACAAGATTATTTCTTAACTCTTCTGCACTGTAATTCATTAAAATCACAATTATCATTTTGATAATTACATTGCTATTCAAAAATAAATTATAATTTGAGCATTTAGGAATTATCACTGAAATATACATATATCATATTATAAATATGCATCTCCTCCAAAATGTATATACATATATTATACATATAAATTATATAAATTATATATATATTACATATATACTACATATTCCTCCAAATCCAATCCTTAGATACAAGAATTTATAAGCCTTCATAATTACTTATTTTCTTTTTTCCCTTTTATTTAAACGACATATATATGTATATTATATATAGTATTATATATAATCTTTGCATTTTTCAAAACAGTAATATAGTTTGGCTATTTCTGTAAATCAGTACATACAGATATCAATATTCGTGAAGGTCACACACTGTATTCAGTATTCTATTATTAACATATATAAATTAATGTAACTAATCCTTTTTTAGTAAGCATTGGGGTTGAACTGTTCTTTTCCTTAAATGTTACAGAGTAAATATTGATAAATACATCTCTGTATATTTGGCTTCATTTACACATTACAAATGCATAAAACTTTTCATTGAATAGAGTCTCAAATTAATGCAAAATTATAGAATTTAAATGTGAACACATTTCTAATAATTATTTTACTGTGTACTCTATAAGTGGAGAAACCAGGGATGTCAATATAAGACTTTAGAAAGATAGGATAAAAATAAAAATAGGAGCCCCTGGGTGGCTCAGTTGTTTAAGTATCCTACTCTTTATATCAGCTCAGGTCATGATCTGACAGTTCCAGAGATAGAACCCCATGTCTCGGGGTCTGGACTGACAGTGCAGAGCCTGCTCCAGATTCTCTCTCTACTTCTCTCTCTGCCCTTCCCCTGCTCGTTCACACTCTTTTTCTCTCTCTCTCTCAAAATAAATAAATGAGTATTTAAAAATAAGTAAATATATATTCAAAAATAAAAACTAAGACCTAACATTTTTATTGTACTCACTCAATGACTTATATTCTCTAAGGGCTTACAATACCTTTACATATATCAGTGCAAAGAATCCTGACAAGGAACCTGTAAAATAGGCATGCTATTATTAACCTCAATTATAGAGGACAAAACCGAGGTGCAGAGTGAAGTAGAAGCAAGTATTGGTCATAGTGAGATTACTAATAGTCCCGATTGTGGCAACAGCTGACAATGATATAGTACTTATATGCCAAGCATTGTTTTTATAATTTCACTCAGTTACCCAATAACAGATAATCTGTTCCGGTAATCAGAATCAGTGAGATAAAAATCATCATTATGATTATTTTACAGGGAAAAGACTGAGGCCCCATCCTACACATGCTTTTATGTGATCTCTTGAAGGATATGGATCAATTACCATGTATTACTCACATCATCAGCATTATCATCCAAAGAAGACATAGCTTCACCCATTTATTTAATAAATAGTTCCTAAACACCTATGGTACATGGAACTATTTTTGTTTGGGGCTTTTGGACTACTTTGTCGTCATTCTGTATGAAAAGTGGGTGAAAAGGTATATTAAAATTTTATACCAATTTAACTACTTCCATGCAGATTATATTCAACTTGAGAAGTTTATATGTTTTCTAATTACTCATAATACTCTATCTTATTTATAGATATTTATATTAATTTTCATAGTGTGCATATATAGATGCCATTTATTGTATAATATAAAAATCACAACTATTAACAGCAGGGCTATTGGGTTTTTTTCTCTGAAATATGAGGCTATGAGAGATACAATTTTCTCAATTTTGGTTCTTTCTCTTCTATCAGAATTGTAGGAATTGCTTATGAAGATATATACAATGTACCTTAGATTCTAATCCACTAATTTTATCTATTCTGGAAAAGAAACGTGGATTGGTTATCTATGTTAGGAGTCCATTATAATATTTTTATTGATAGGTCAAATCAAACTAAGGAAAATTGTAGTAACATGAATTTTGTTGATCTCAAAGGCAAATTATCTTACATAGGATTGGGTTTTCTTAAAATCAAATGCTAAATTTGTGTCAAAGAAATCAATTTATTTGAGAAGAAAAAGTTAAAGTATTTATGCCATGAAAATGTGATAAAATAATAACAGATTGATGCTTAAAAGAGTCTAGGCATACACAGAAAATATCTTCAACCATATGTTTGTGTAATGAAGCCAGAATATCATTCAAATTGTTTTAGCAACGAGGAGGGTATTGTATTTAAAACACATATTTCTTATTTCAGTTGAATTTAATTCAATAAACTTTATTTATTACTATTTACCAAATGTTGTGAGTTACTTAGTGAATAAAAGATTATACCTATTTAAGATGCTTAAACCTAGAGAAAAATATAATTGAGAAAATTATGAGATAAAGTGAAGGGAATAAAACAGCTAAATGAGAGGTAACTCCTTCTACTTGCTGTATTTTTATTTTATGTTTATTATTTTTTAAATTTTAATCCCAGTATGGTTAACATACAGTATTATATTAGTTTCAGGTACTTAGTACAGTACAGTGACTAAGCTACCATTATTTTTAATAGCTAACATAAGTAGATGGTTTTCCTGTGCCATATGCTTAGATGTACTACGTATATTCCTTTCTTGTTCAATGTGAATCTTCATGTGAATCCATTGCTATTACTAGTATTATTGCTATTTTGTAATATCCTTATTTTGTAGCAAGGGATAGGAAGATTTGGTGATTGGATATATTTTCCATGGTTTCACAGCTTGTGGTTAACGGAGCGGGGATTTTAAATCTCCAACCACAGAGATTATAGAGATCTATAATCTGATCCAAATCTGAGGTATGAATGATACTTAGTGTGGAGACTGGTAGAATTGTTGGTTCTCTTGCTTGTGCTGATGGTGATGTTGAACAGTGCATGTGTAGGCGCAGTAAAGATAGCACATGTAGAACAAAATAAATTTCAGGAAATTAAAAAAGAAATTTATAAAGATAAATTGTAGTATGTGCGAGAATGTAAGCATATTTTTTTATTTGAACATGAGGGTATTGTAAGATCAAGTTATAAAGTTTGGTAGTTAGGATGTAAGGTAGGCAACCTTTGGTCGTGAGAGCAGAGAAGACTGCAGTATAAATTCAAAGAAGTTTGATATTTTCCTAAAAAACATAGGAAATAACTGAAGTGCTTGAAGAAAAGGAGTGGACAGTCATATCTGTGCTATTTATAGCACATTCTGATCACCATATGAAGAACAGATATTTTATTAAATTTACTGAGGTATAATTTATACACATTAAAATGCATCTGAATGTAGGCACTTGTGTAACTAATTCCATAACCCTAAATGTTCCCTCATGTCCTTTTGCAACCAAACTTACCCAACTTTAGGCCCAAATAATCAATTATTTTTACTAGCCAAAACTTGAAAGCAATCCATGGAGAGGATATTGGATAAACAAACTGTAGTACATTATGCAATGGGATATTTTTAGCCACAAAAAAGAATCAACCATGATGCATGACACAATAAAGGAGAATCTCAAGAACATTGAACATGTTGCATGAAAGAGACCAGGCAAAAGAAAGCACATTTACATGAAATTCCCAAACATCAAAAGTGATTATGGAAAATAGAGTTGTAAGAATGCAAGACTGCTAATGTAAGGAAATTGTTTAGATGGCTGGGCAAAAAAAGCTTTAATTATGGAGGCAAGGATAGGTTTTTTGGTAAATAGATTTGGAATTTGAAATTTCCTGGACTGGTACAATAAATAAATAAATAAATAAATAAATAAATAAAGTTCCTGGACTTAGATATTACAATCAGAAATAAAAAACATTGCTTTGGAAATCAAGATACTTGAAATTCAGATTTGAAATTTGGTTCTACTATGTATTAGCCATAAACTTCTTAGAAAGTTGTATATTGCTGCGATTCAGAATCCTATAAACAAACGTTGACATAATTTTTCTCACTGAGCTTTCGTAACTATGGAGTGGCATGATATATTTTAGTGTTTAAGGAAGTAACTGGCTCATAGTGAACTAATTTCAAGTGTGTAGTAGTTAGATATTAAGATATTATTTCACTACTCTTATGTGTTTTGTTTTTGGGTTTGTTTTTGTTTTTGTTTTACCTTTTTAACAGCTAAGGAAACTTCTGCTCAGTCTTTAATGGGCCTCGAGAACTGGTGACGTTTTCCCTCCTCAACCTCTGCCTGTCCGGGTGAAATAGGGCCAGTCACTCCCTGCCTCCATTTGGAGGATGGGATCAAGCCTGGGGGCGGATCAGCAGGCAGTTTGTGGCCCCTCCAGCTTGATTTGAATGAGGCTGTTGTCCATTGCAAATGCCTGATCTAGTAACCTGCTCTGGTCCAGTCAGACCCTCCAGATCTTCTCCAGCACAGTATTGGGCAGCTTGGACTTCGCCATATCTCTCTTGGCCTTGATCGTCATAGTTTAGTTATTGTCTTACTGTTGACAGTGTTTGGAAGTAGTGACTTGTCCTTGTCCACCACCTACTCTGTGTCATCAATGTCCTTGCCTGTCCCTTCACTGTATTCATGCCAAAAAGTCTGTTAATGTGCCATTCAAGGCACTGCCCTTCACAGTGTGGTTGGGCATCTGAGAAGCTTTCTGGAACACCATCACCATCAGCCCGGAGATGTCATTGGTCAGCAGGTCATCCGACATGTCTGGCAGGAACCTAGTAAAGTTCTGGGTCTGCAGGAGTTTCTGTATTTTGTAGAGGCTTGGAAAGTCACGAAGGAGCTCTGATGCTCATGCTAAACATTCTGGTACCCCTCTCCCAGGTTGTTCACTGATTCTTTCTTATTGCTTTCTTTATGGAAGACACTTTTTTAAATAGGAGATTAGAAGATTTCCTTTAAAAAGAGCAAGATAAATGCATCTGCGTGATCTTGGAACATCTGTCATTTTGGTGCACACTTTGGAATGGGAGGGGGTTGTATCTCTGCTTTCATCAACATGGAGACATGGTAGGAGTCGGGTGTTTCTACTGAGATTATTAAAAAAAAAGTTGCATGAAAGTAAAATTTTGCAATTATTAAAGACCAAGGAAAACATTATCATTAAATTTCAGAGGCTCAATTTATGGAGATGTTATTAAAATTCTAAGCACATAACCATGTGAGATTAGCCTTAAGAACCAATGAAGAGCTAAAGAAAGCACATCTGTATATATGACCTAATTCATAATTTATTGCATAGGTTTCTTAATTTATTTCACTTGACTCATTGATGTTTAATAGACAAAGTTTGCTTATTTATTATATCAAAGTATTTCTTTAAAAAAAAAAAGAATTTATGATAATTCATTGGTCTGGACTCAGACCAAAAAGTGCCTTTAATCCCTTCATCAGATGGTCTATCTATGCTGGTATACACATTACATGGGAACTTCAAAATGCTCAAGTTTAGTTAAATATCAATAATAGACAATTTCATAGCGAGGGATCAAATTGCTAATTGTGCCCTTATAATTCCATTTAAATTGTTCTGTCCTGAAAGAAATTAATTATGTAGAATCAACTACTTGTAAATCCTGCTTTCATTTATGAATTTCTTTTGTTTTCCTATCATGTAATACATCAAAGCTATGAAGTCATAGGTATTTAATTTTAATATACATTAAAGTTTTATAGCATGATGGCACTCTTCTTATGTATTTTTATATTCCCAGAAATGACTCAGTTGTATTATTTTTAGTGTGCCCATAAATATCGAATGAACGTTTAATGAACCATTAACAGAAAAGTATTTATTTCCTACTGCCCCTAATAACTTTTTATCAAAAAAAATAATGAAATGAAAAATTGACAGTCCAATGGGAGTTTGATACAACATTGGAAAGCACAATACATTGTCAATTCACATGAAAAAAGTAATAACAGAGATGACAGTTAATGCTTTGTAAAAGATGAGTACATTCTCAATCAACTCTCAGAACATGAAGAATTATTTTAGGTCAATGTTGTGCCATGGAAATTCCTTTGATGATAGAAATGTTCTATAAGTCTGGATTGTCTAATATAATAGTCACTAGCTACAGGTGGCTATTGAGCACTTGAAGTGTGATTATCAACACTGAGGAGTTGGCTTTTAAATATGAATTAAGTAAAGTTCAACTTTAAGTAGTTACATGTGGCTAGTGACTATTGTATTGGACAGAATAGTCTTACACTGATAATAGGAGTTATTTCCACACTGGAAAATTATCCATAGCAGGGATTAGTAACTATGATGAGAACCAAATTAATAGTATTTTTCATGTGACACCAGATCAGTGATCTGATTCCTCTTAACTTAAGCACCCAAGAGACAGCTGGCACATATTATACAAAGGTTTCTCACAAGTCTTTATAAGTATAACTTGTTCATATAATATGATGAGAAATTTTACTTTTTGAGAATGATATTGAGAATTTAAATGACTTGCCTTAATATAAATGCCTAGCAGTCTTTTTTTTAAAACATTTTTAAAATGTTTATTTTTGAGAGAGACACACACACAAAGTGTGAGCTGGGGAGAGGCAGAGAGACAGGGAGACACAGAATCCAAAGCAGGCTCCAGGCTCTGAACTTCAGCACAGAGCCCAAAGTGGGCTCAAACTCACAAATGGTGAGATCAGAACCAACTGGGGCACCCAGGCACCCTCTAAATGCCTAAGAGTCTTAACTGAAAACTGAACAAACCCCCCTACCATTTCAACTAGACTTGACTTTTTCCCTAGACATTCTTGGTCAAAAATTTAAGGCTAGGAGTTCATGGATGGCTCAGTCGGTTAAGTATCCAACTCTTGATTCCAGTTCAGGTCATGATCTCACATTTGTGAGATTGAGCCCTACATTGGGCTCTGCACTGACAGCACAGAGCCTCCTTGAGATCCCTCTCCCCCTTATTTCTCTCTCTCTCTCCCTCTCTAGAAAGAAAGAAAGAAAGAAAGAAAGAAAGAAAGAAAGAAAGATAGAAAGCTAAAGACCAATAAAATTTTGTATTTGATTCAGGGAAATCCTGTAAGCTATTATCATTTGCTCTTTTAGGCAAAAAGCTCTCCTAAGAGGAAAAATTCTGCTCACCTGAGAAAGAAGTTTGGTTATCAGAATACTTTACTTAAAACCATTTCCTGTCTTTGCTTATAATCCTATAACTTTTATGTCAAAATATTTCTAGCCCCAATAAGTACCTCACATTGAAAGACTTCTTTTAAACCCACTGGACAGGATGCAGACCACAAAAATTCTAGAAATATCTTATGCTGACTTCCCCTTCTGAGATCCACTAAGATTCTGTCAAGGTCTTTGTTCATCATACCTGCATTGGATTAACAATTAGTTTCTTTGATCAGAAAACTTTCTGGTGACCTTTTTAGGGAGTTAACATTGCACAGCATTTCCTAGGAATTTTTAGTTAATAACTAAAATTATTAAAATTCACACTTTGTTCTTTCTGAAAAGGAATAGAGAGAATTGGTAAAGGCCCACATTCAAAATAAGCTATTTTATTTCACTTTCCTTCTCCATAAAATGAGAATACTAATACTACCAATAGCATATGGTTTTTATAAGGTTTGAATTAATTGATTTATAAGATTCACTTAATTTCCTCCCATATAAGTCCTCAAAAGGCATTGATCACTTTTAATATTTATCCCAAAAAAGAAATATCTCATGAAATTTTAATATTTTCCTAATAGAGTGAAAAATACCATTAAATGTTCAGATAAAGCAAGGTTTATATATTATTATATAATATAATATGCATTTATATTTTTAATAAATATATAATATAATAATTACAGTCACATATTACAAACCCAAAGTTAAGTAGAGCCTTTCTATTCCTAAGAAATTCATATATATATAATCATATATATATTTATTTATTTGATATATAAATAAATTAGGGTTTCCTAGGAATACAAAGCCTCTACTTAACTCTGCATTTCAGCTATGTGCTCCAGTCCAGGTAACCAGAAAACTATACATTTGTGATTTGAGACCCTGGCCCAGTGCACAATAATGTTCCCCAGGAAATACATAGGAGAAAAGGTGGTTGGAACGTGGCACTCCAATGCCATAATGACTCAACTCTTCCCTTTTCAGAAAAATCCTTGTATACACCGTGTATCAGAGTATTCTTCTATCAGAGAAAACCGCATTGGACAATACCACATTCAAATTTATATTAAGGTTATTAGTAAAATGTTGAAAATAAATGGGGAAAACTGAGGAATGAATATACTAAAGACTGGAACTGATTATCTGTACTGACAAATGAGAGAGTACGTTTCAATTAACATTTGCCAATTATGGGAAATCCAAATTCAGCGTACTCAACACCTATATAAAATCCTTTAGGCCTATAAATTAGTTCCCTGGGACACATAGTTCCAGGAAAGTTTAACAGAGGCATCTATAATTGATGTGTTAGCAGTCTCACAGTGTGCCAGAGAGTGCATTTAGGTGTCACTGGGCTATTTCAGCACTGTTAGAGATGAACAAATTAACCAGCTGCAGATCCTATGGAGTTTCACAAAAAAGTCTATTTTAAGTTTACATATACTTTGAGAAGACTTAGAAAGCATGTATGAGATTAAGGAGTTACACAGATAACGGCAACACATTTTATAATGCAAGAAACACCATCACTTACTCAACTATTTTTATCTATCAGTACAAGCTCTTTATCACCATAGAAACTCATGATAGCATTATGAAATTGTTTTATGCTTAGTGATTGCCTACATAATAATAGGTATTAACAACAGAGTCTAACTCTAATTAATATTGTTACAGCAGCAAAATATTTAATTTTTCAGGGATATATAGGCTCTAGTTTAGATATCAACATGGAAGAACATAATGCAAATTAAATGGAAGCTACTGTGGAAAGATAAATGAGCCCAGAATAAATTAATCTAAAACTTATGCATTTATACTTGCTCTTTCACCAAGTAACATATATAAGCCTTAATATTACTGTAGTGTTGAAATATATTTATCATGGTCTAAAGAATAAATGTTACCTTGTTAATATGACCATGAAAACATCATAATTCTGATAGTTGATTATCAGAGGTAATTGTGCAAAGAAATTGCTTTTGTTAGTTAATCTTAGCAAGTGACAGAGTATTTTTCACAGATGAAAGAAATTTAAAAATAATTTGATTTATTATATTTCCAGAAAATATCAACTGCCAAAAACTAGTGACAATGTTTGAAGAAAAAGCAACAGAATACTAAAATGATACTTGTATGTAAATTAAAATAGTTGAACCATAATCAATAAAGCATCTCAAAACCCTAAAATTTGTGTCTTCCATCACCATAATTATTCCATGAAATATTATAACAATTGGAAAATGTCAATATTTATTAAAAAATGTATTTTATCTCTGAATATCTTCATATTACTTTCAGGGAATAATCTCTAGTAATTTGTTTTGCCAAACATATATTTTTATATAATGTTAAAAATTTTTTAAATCATTAGAAATCATTTAATAAATATAAACATTTTAATATCTTAAAACAATCAAATATATTTGGGTGCCTTTGTTATATGTCCACTTGGCTAGACCAAAGAGCATTTCCCAGAAATTTCTTCCCTGCTAATTTCCCATTCGGATGGATCATAGGAAAGATTCTTGGGTGTGATATTTGAAAGACAGAAGTGAGGGGCACCTAGGTGGTTTAGTGGATTTCAGCCCAGGCTAGTATCTCACCGTTCATGAAATCCAGCCCTGCGTTGGGCTCTGCACTGAGAGCATGGAGCCTGCTTGGGATTCTCTCTCTCCCTCTCTTGCTTGAACTCTCTCTCTTTCAAAATAAACAAATAAACTTAAAAAAAAAAAGACAGAAGTGAAGAGACAGCCGTTTTATCAGATATATTGCTATGTATCTACTTGTTTATCTTATTAACATGACACATTAGCTGGCCCTGCAAAAACATCACCTGTCCTAGGATCTGCCTTCAGCTTCTCTGACTCTTGATCCAGACATGTGCTCAGCTCTGTGATAAGGGCCCTGGTTTACACAAGGCACCCATAAAATCAAGGCAAGATACAATGAACTGACATCAGTCTCAGTTTGCTCCTAGGCTTCAGCTCATGTTCATGGGCTCAAACTTGTTCTTGCTTTTATTTACCTTGGGCAGGGCTAGAATGAGGCAAATGAGACACATAGGGCACATAATTTAAGGAGGCTTGCACTGTCAGGGTCATGCAGGGGCAGGTGCAATATTTTTTTCAAATATTTCTTTCAAAACATGATATCTAATCAAAAATAAATAAAGTTTTCAAATAAATAAAGCAGCATATAACCTTGTGATCATAAACTGAGAGAAATAATAGACCACATTACAATCAAACATTGTCTAATTATTCTAGATTTGAAATGTTGAGGATGCTATTAACACTTGTTATTTACTTTTAAATTCAACACATTAATAATAGTAAGTGATCAACATGGCATACCCAATAAATAAGTCAAACTTAATGTTTTTGTTACATTATACCCGTGGAAGGCCTCTGACCATCTGCATGAAAAATTACTGTACTTTCTCATTAGTATTTTAATCTTGCAGGGATTAGTTTTATTTGACACTATTGTCTTTTTTTTTTATTTTTTTAACGTTTATTTATTTTTGAGACAGGGAGACACAGAGCATGAACAGGGGAGGGTCAGAGAGAGGGAGACACAGAATCCAAAACAGGCTCCAGGCTCTGAGCACAGAGCCCGACGCAGGGCTCGAACTCACAGACCGCGAGATCATGACCTGAGCCGAAGTTGGACGCTTCACCGACCGAGACTCCCAGGCGCCCCTTGATGCTTTTGTCAAAGCCCACCAAAAAGCAATCAAGTTGTGAAAGATCCCAATTTTGCTGGGAACCCTCAGGACCTGCAAGAGCCTAAATCCTATCATTTTACTGTTTAACATACTGCACAGGAGTATTACAAGAGCTGGTGCAAGGAGCCAGTTTTAAGTCCAGGGAACGTCTTTCTCAAGAACCTGGGAAACATCCATTTGAAAGGTAAACATTGTAGGAAATAACTTCCCTATCTTTCAGTCTCCTTAGGAGGGCAGGAGCCTAACTTCAGTGTGCAACTTGCTCCCAGTGGTAAAACCTCTTGTCCTGAAGATATGGAAAATTTACTTTTCTGCTGGGTAATGGTCAATTAACAAACACAGGTTGTCTACAATTTCCCCCATCCCAGCTCTTAAAATTCTCCAGTCTTTTGTTGCAGTGCAGTTGAGTTCAATCTTTCTTTCTTATTGCAATAATCTCTTGAGTGAGGTTTGACTTTGTCAAGTGCTATACATTAACAATGTTGTTGGACAAGGTCATGGGGAGGACATGACCACTAGTTGACCCCAGAGTAGGACCCAGGCAATGGAAGGCTCCTCAGCCCCTTCCTCGTCCTTGTTCCCACAGTGGGAGCTGTTTAACGAATGCAGCCTTAAGGGAGCAAGCATATTGTTGAGAGCATCTGGATGGTATGTGTGACTGAAGCCCATTAAAGTCTCTATATAAACTTAAAGTTCTGGAGGGCAGCTGAGGAGATCAACTCCTCATGCAGCTGTCCAAGACAAGTCTCATATGTAAGTTCTGTTGCATTTTGGACGGGCCACCAACCAATCTGGAATGGCCTGCCTCTACCTTTTTCTCTCCTTGCCCTCCATGTCCAGGGACCAGTCTCAGATTTCACCTGGGAAAATCCTGAGGTTTTGAACCAACAATTGTCTGAAAGTATTTTTCAAGTAATTTCTGAAAGTCTCCAATGACTCCCTGACTTCACTGTTTATAAGACTTAACTTAGGTCCAATCAGTTTTTAAGGCAAGTTGTATGAAATCTCTTTGAAAATGTTCTGTCCTATTACCTGGTTATTTAAAGTCCATTCTCAGACCTGAGATATCCATATAAGTTTGGATCCTTCCTGAGACATTTCTTTCCCCAATTATTGTCTTTTTCCAAGAGTTGGCTATTTAATGATCATCTAAATGATGCAGTCAATTTTATAAATTCAGAAGACCGGGATTACAAGCTCCCAGAGGAATTCTGCATTCCTCTGATTTTTCCCCTTTATTCTCATGAGTTTGGAAAAAAAATTTTGACCATATACTTCAAACCTTCCCATGATGATGTGTTACAGTCAGCACACCATAGATTATTGACCTTAAAAAGGTATGCTGGGGAATAGAAAAAGGATTATTAGTTTGAACTGAAATTCCATCTTGGAGGTAGGAGTAAATGTGGGGGGAAAGCTGGTCCTTGGAGATGGCAGTTTCTAAGAATAGAGCTGTCTGAAGTGTTTTGTTTGTTTTCATATGTTTCACTAGTCTGCACCAGAAAAAAAAAATCATTTAGAAAAGTCATTTTGCAGTCTAAATTAGGTTTTGATTTTTCTTCATACCAATCAAAAAAGGCTGACTGTTAAATGTTAGATATTTTGTTGCCTTTTTGTTCTAAGGCATCTATTAGTCTAAGTTTTATCAGAAGTTCCTCAAAATGGCATCAGAGTGCTAAGTTATTGTTGGTAAAAGTGTGCAATTTCAAAAGATAGAAGACTTATTTAGGATGATGATGAGAGTATATGTATAAAGCATGATTTTGCCTGGGTAGGGGTGAGGACTCAACTGAGAAAACCCTGTGAGAGCTGAGACAGTTGGAAAAAATATGTTGCTTTTAGATCTCATGTGTTTCTATCCTAACCAAATGCCAGCTGCCACCATCAGTAAGCCTTACTTGCTGCTGCTTCTTTGTAGATGGAATAATCAAAACCATTTCTCAGGGAAACAAGAAGAAAGAAAAGAGTCGATATAAGGTCTTGAGTAGTGACCCAAAGCAAAATTTTCCGAGGCACACTAGTGTATTGAGACAATCTACATACTGGTCTTTGGGGCTATTTCACATTCTTAAGCTTATTAAGCATATTCTCTACGAATAGTCACTTTCCCATTTTAGCAACAATATAAAATTCACAAATAAAAAAGGGAAACAATGATAGAAAATAAAGATATAGGGCCAGATTTCATTAAGGGACATAGGATATAAGAATGCACAGGAATCTGATTAGATTCCTAAATTATACACTTAATCTTAGGGATAAAAATAAACAGCAACACAGTGTCTAAGGAAAATTTTCTAGCTTGTATTCAGCATAAGACTTTAGTTAAAAGCGAGGTGGTCTCTAACAGCCAAAGATAACAGAGTCTTACATGTGAGTACTATTATTGAGTTCATCAACAAAGGGAAACCAAGGACACACCTATTTTGCAACCAAAACAAAGTCTGTGATCAAAACCAAGTAATTCTTGGGGTGCCTGGGTGGCTCAGTCGGTGAAGCGTCCGACTTCAGCTCAGGTCATGATCTCACAGTTCGTGGGTTCAAGCCCCGCATCAGGCTCTGTGCTGACAGCTCAGAGCCTGGAACCTGCTTCAGATTCTGTGTCTTCCTTTCTCTCTATTCCTCCCCCGCTCATGCTCTATCTCCCTCCTTTAAAAATAAATTTAAAAATTAAAAAAAAAACACAAGTAATTCTCAAGAGAAAGTACAGCACAAACAATCCTTATGAGTGACCCCTATTTATTTGCCAAAGGTCCATTATTGTGACTTATAAATTACCCTATTGGAGGAGACCTATCAATGCTTTCTGACTACAGCAGGCCATGGATTTGTTACACATAAATACCATAGAAAAAAATGAAATATAAGAAAAATCGGTGGTTATAATTTCACAATGTTTAAAAGTCAACAAATCTAGTGAACATTTTGTTAAATTTGCTCTTTCATGGTAATATTATACCCATCAATGGGTCATATAATTTTTGCTTGATTTAAAAAAAATATTTATATCCCAAAATATGTTTGCCTGAAGCTTGGTAGAGAGCTGAAGTTTGAACATCTTAAGCTTGTCTGTTAACTCATGAGACAACTGAAGAATTCCTAAAAATTCTCCAGTACTCTTGGAGCAGTATTTTGGTTACTGGATGATAAAAAGAAATCTATAAAAATGAGGAGGCTGAATTCATATCTGATCTTCAGTTATCTGGACAGTCACATATCATGACTAGTATCTGATGTGTTGATTGGAAATTTTCCTCATCCCATTTCTGGCAAACCTCACTGATTATTTCAACAAGGGACAGGACAAATACTATTCACGACAATGTGATACTTTGTCTTTAAGAAATTGTGGATGTCATATTAATATTAATCTTAATAAATCTTCATATTAATAAATCTTCAGCTCAAGCAACATAGATTCCCAGCACTGCCTTATATGATTTTCTACTGTATTATTGTCCAACTATCACTAAGGATAAAAATCAAAGTAGATAGACAAATTATAAAAAAATTTCACATCAAAATCTCATTTTTTATGTTAATTTTGAGATAATCATAAATTACCTAAAAGAATATTGTTAAGAATGTGCAATTGTCTCTGGAAATAGATTTTTTATATGCCATCTAAGCACATAAAAATCATTGTCTTTGTGTCTTCAAAGCATTTGGTGTCTTTAAGGAAAACTGATAATTTTAAAAATAATGTCTGCATTAGTTGATTACATAATTTGACAGACTTAAAAATACTGGAGACCTTCAGAGAGAAAATTTTTGCAGGCAGTTGTTACATGACATATTTGTAACTTAATTTTTTTTGTTTGTTTTTTGTGGGTTTTTTTGTGGGTTTTTTTGCATTTCGGAAGCCAAACACAATTATAGTAATAGTTGTAAGTAGGGAGTTTTCTTTGTGTAGTAATGTAGTATAGTGCAGCAATAAATAAGTCATTTCATTGTCCTTTTAATGTTTTTATACTTTATAATTTTAGCAAATTTTGCATATTCATTACTATGTACCTTCAAATATTCTGGTACTGTAGCACCCTTTTGTCTGCCCTTCCTGTTTCTGTTAATTCTGTAGTAGTAAATAATTCTGGAATAATACTTAGCATCATTATTTATTTGTGAACAATTATTATATAATATTGTTATTTTTACTATGTCTAATACTTAGTATGTGCCAAACCGTTCGTTGAGCAGTAATTGTTAGGTCTTCAAGTGTGAAACAATAAACAGATAAATTGACTGTTTGGATTTAATAACTTGAAGTGATGTCCTAGAGAATGATAGTGTTAAGGTGGAAATGATTTTAAAAATCATTAACTGATTATATTTAACTTTAACAAAGTTAAATAAAATAGGTCTTTTAATAGTATCTAATATTTAAGGCATGTTGATGGGAAGCCATTATCGAGTATTCTTTTGCTGTAAGCCCAGAGAAATGTGACACACAGATCTGCTTAGGTGTGTGTTACATGTGTATAGAGTTGGTCAAAGGGCTTGTGAACATTGTTTGGCTTAAGCTTGAAATGGGTTTTATTTTCCCCAATTGCTAAAAACTGGTTATTTACTGTAACACACTCCACTGTCATCTCTATTTTATCATACGTATGATAAATATCGTATCTATGTGATATCTCTTTCTATATTTCTGCTTATGTGTTTATCATCTACTCTCCATTAATTTATGTCTCATCATCTATCTATAGAGAGGAAAGTCCTAAATGGAGCTCTTAAAAATAATCTCAGCATTGATCATGAGATTTATTCATTAATTGATTATATTAATCCACCTTTTTCTCTTTCTTAATAATTTTCCTAGTTAATTGTCAATTTTACCTTCTCTATGCCTCTCCATTTTGTTCTCTAACATGTATTGCCAAGTTTACCATCTTAATTAAATCTCATCATCTTGAGTTTAGGCTCATTTTATAACCTCCTAACCAGTTAAGCTGCAATACTTTTACATTTAGGAGTTCCTGGTTGGCTCAGTTGGTTAAGCATCCAACTGTTGATTTCGGCTCAGGTTCTCATCGTTGGTGAGTTCAAGCCCTGCATTGGGCTCTGTGCAGACAGTGTGAGCTTGCTTGGGATTCTCTCTCTCTCCCTCTTTCTCTGTCCCTCCCCCACTTGTGCTCTCTCTCTCTCTCTTTCAAAATAAATAAACTTAAAGAAATACTTTTACCTTTAATCTATCTTTCACATTACCAACAAAGTTTTATTTTTATATCATGTGTCAATAAGAAAACTTAAAATGCTTAGCATGCTTACATGGATATATAGCATGTTTTCCCATTTAATCTACCTATTCAGTATGATTTTATATATTTCCTTAATTTCACATCTTATGCTTTAGTCACATCATTTATCTATTTTGCTAATAAAACATTTATCTAAATCCAGTGAATAATTTCAGCAGGGGCAAATTACTTCTATTTTTAATGTGCTATGTAGTTTCACACTTCTGTGTGAAACTTATGCTATTTCATGTGGCTGGGGCAGCCTTATCCATGGTGTTTCCTCTTGAACAAGATCCTATAAATTCAAACTGTGAAAATATTTGAATATCTTGACAAAATTCAGTACTAGATCTTCTGGACATCCACTGTACTGTGATCTATTCCCAATTATGTCATTTCCTGCCTTATTTTACTTGCTAATTCCTTGTTGCCTCCATTTTATGAGATACTTTAGAGTTGGTAGTTAAGTTTAATTCATCATTACTGGTGCACACCCTGGACACTTCTTGTATCTTAAATACTCAAATATGTGTTTTCCTGAGTTTAAAAACTTGGACCATAATTGAAAAAGAATGCATTCATATACAAATTATTTCACATAACCACATATGATGACCCTTCTGGAATGTAATGCTTTTTCACTAACAGTATAGTTGACATAAAGTATATCATTTTACTTATACTTTTTAATAAGGGCTTCTTATTTCACAGCAAGATGGAAAGAGCTCTTACCTCCTGATTCTGTATACAATATTTCTATCAATTCCTCTTCTATCATTAAACTGTACTAATAAACTATAAACTGATTGGCAGAAAGAAATTAATCACCCATGTGACTGTACATCTTCATTTTCAAGAAGTTAATATTACTATGTTAAATCTTTACTTTTTAACTTAAAAAAATTTTTTTAATGTTTTTATTTATTTTTGAGATAGAGAGAGACAGAGCATGAGCAGGGGAGGGGCAGAGAGAGAGAGGGAGACACAGAATCCGAAGCAGGCCCCAGGCTCCGAGCTGTCAGCACAGAGCCCGACGCGGGGTTCAAACTCACCCTGAGATCATGACCTAAGCCAATGTCGGTCACTTAACTGACTGAGCCACCCGGGCACGCCTTTATTTTTTCACCTTAATATTACTGAAATTGTCTAACAGTCAACGGCATTTGAAACTGCTATCAGCCCAGTGTCTGCCAAGTTGGCTGTTTTTCTTGGTGGTGTGGCTGCCCAACTGTGAACTCCCAACAATTTAGTCAACAAACTAAGAAACAGTGAAAGCACATACATGAGTCCTAGTAGTTGTGTGAAAATGTTCACCTACAGGAAACATGGATTAAGAAGAACCAGTATCAAAACGTACAAATGGATGTCAACAGCTTGGAAAACTATTGAAGATTTTTGGAAGGAAATCCTTAAACAGGAAACACCCCCCCCCTTTTTTTTTAAAAAAAAAAATGCTGTATTCTCAGAACTCTTCATTGGACAGAGATAATACTGTGAGGAAAAAATACGTCTTATCTATCACTTTGACTTAAAAAGTGATTCAGAAAATTTAGACTATATTAAGTTTTTTAAAAAAAACAACCATTTTCTTTTCTCTCATTATCCACATATTTTACTTTAAAATGATATATTTTTAATACTTGTATCTACATAAACCAAATATATTTTTATTATGGATATTTCTTTAAATCAATGATATTTTGTGCTGGATAATATATGTGATAGTCTCATAAGCTTATTAAGCATTTATGCTATTCATTTTGGCAATAGTCCAGACTGTAAATGACATTACTAATAGTTACTTAGGCTTAAAGTCACATATTTGTATTACTATACACAATATATAAAACACACACTTGCACAAAACACACACACACGCACACACACATAAATGCATATTTTAAAACTCATTGTGGTAAAGGTTTGGTTGAAGAAGCTGAGAGTTTTTTGCTGCAATTTTCTACCTGTGTCTTTGTTCTTTAATTTTTAGAATTAATATTTACCCTTAAAAATTGCCCTTCAGACCCAATGTTTATTCTCATAATTATCTTTCCTAATTCTAATAACAACATCAAATATTTTGGGTAGTTTGATTTTCCTTTTCCCAATTTTAGTGACCCCCCTCTGACAAGTTTTATGTATGTTTTTATTATTGTTTTTTAAATCCCTATTGATTTCCATGGGTTTTTTGGAAGATTTTCTTTTTTAATCAGAATCTAACTCATGGCTTTTCTTTTTGCTTTCTGTTGACTTGGGTTAAAAATACTATCTCCAAAATTTAGACATATACAATCAGGTAAATGCGATTACTATTTATTATATGTTTTTATGAGAATATTGGGGTGTTTTATGGTAGTTTATCTATATATATATGTGTGTATTGGTAATTTTATGGTAAAATATGTCTTTATTTGAATGAATATATCCTAGAGAAATATATACTTTATTTTTAAATTTTTTAAAAGCTTATCTATTTTTGAGAGATGGGGACAGAGAGAGAGTGACTGGGGGAGAAGCAGAGAGAGAGTGAAAGAAGAATCCTAAGCAGGGTCTGCATTGACACAGTGCAGAGCCTGACAGGGGCTCGAATCCACAAACTGGGAGATCATGACCTGAGCCAAGATCCAGAGTTGGATACTGAACCAACTGAGCCACCCAGGTGCCACATAAAATATGTACTTCATAGAAGAAGATGAATGATAATTTTCGTTTTACAAGTGAGAAATTTTAATTTAAAGATTCAATTTTCTATTGCATTATCTTTAGTTAATTCAGTATACCATGCCCACCGATTTCAGAGGAGACCCTCTGGTACTTTTTACTTCAGTTTTTAAGTGTATGGCTTCAAAATCAGCAGTGGTTCATCCCTCGGGTGTGGCAGAGACTGCCTATTTGTTCTCCAACCCGCTTTTAAAAAAACCTTCTGGACAGAGCCAGATTATATCTCCCACTGTCCCGCCAGTTACCTGTGGTCCACGACTGGGCTGTAGCAAATAGAAAGTCATCAGAATCTACACAGGTCACCTCTAGGCTTGGGCCTAAATATTTCCAATACATGATTGTCTACCTTTTTTTATCCACCATGCTGGCTGAATTTAGAGGATTCAGAGTTTTAAAGCAGGGTGGACCAAGTGGAGAAGAGATCTGGATCCCTGAATAGTCATTTGCAATGCCATCCACTTACCAGGAAAACCCCTTTTGAACTTCACATGAGTAAGAAACTCCTCTTGCATTAAATCAATGGATTTGGGGGTTAACTTATTAAAAAAAAAAGCATTGCCTTTTAAAATTTTTCAACGTCACAGAATTATGTGTCCCTTCAATCGTCCTGTTGTTACTTGGAGCTCACTAAATATATGGCATAGAAGTAAGCTGGTCCAGTTTAGACTCATTCAATAGGGACTCTAACAGGAAACTAAAGAAACAACAAACCTAAAATAAGTTTGAAATTGAATATTTAAAACTATGTTACTTTATAAAACTTTAAAATATGATATTTATAGTCTAGCCATAGACTCCTCAGCTGGTATAACTTGCCAATCATATGGGTAATTCTATGTAACACGGATGGTTAAGTGTATGTAACAATGTCATCCAGTCATGCTCAAATTAAAACAAGTAACACTATTTTTTTGTGGGTTTTTTTTTTGTTTTTGGGTGGGTTTTTTTTTTGTATAATTTTCAGGCTGGCCAAGAACTTCATTTCTTGCCTTTTCTTTGACCATAAGGACATTACTGATTTCTCTACTGGCTCATGGTTGAGCTGTATTTCTATTCAGCCACTAACATTCTTTGCTGAATTATTTTCTGACCTTCTTCACAACTGATTTCAGCCATGGTCATACTAAATTCTTAAGTGATCTTGAGAGTCTTCCTTTAGATTTTAAATGTGGCCTAAATATTATAATTGAAATAATTACAGCCTTTTTATATTGGGCAGAAATCTTACTTATACTATGTAAATATAATAATAAGCACATTGTTTGTGCTGGCTAATTTTATGTATCCAACTGAGTGGACCACAGAGTAGCCAGATATTTGGTTAAATATTACTCTAGGTGTGTCTGTGAAGGTGTTTTGGACATGATTAACATTAAAATTGGCATATTAAAGCAGACTGCTCTCCATAATATGCACGGCCTCATCTAATCAGTTGAAGGACTGAATAGGAGGAAAAAAACAAAAAAGCTGACTTTTCCCTAAGTAAGGGATCATTTTTCCTGCCAAATAACCTTCAAACTAGAACAGCAGCTCTTTTTTTATTGACTTCAAATCTGAACTGAAATATTGACTTTCCTGCATCTCAGGTCTGCTGGACTTTGGACTTAAAATACATTATTGGTTTTCCTGGTTCTCAGGCTTCAGATTTGGCCAGGGACTATACCACCAGCTTTCCTGGATCTTCAGCTTGCTAACTCACGCCACAGATCTCAGGACTTGCTGGCTTCCATACACATATGAGCCAATTCCTTATAATATATCTCTCCCTCTTTCTTCATACATGCACATGCATACACACACACACACACACACACACACATGCATGCACACATTCTATTCTGTTTCTCTGGAGAATCTTGCCTAATACACTGTTATAGCACAATAATACTTAGAAGAACAACTAGAAAACACAAAATGCAAAGAGCAAATAATTTTTTGTAAAGGCAGCAATTTCTAGAAAGACAGTGAGAGTAATTGAATTCTATCAACAGAATAATGAGGAAGATAATAAAGTTCTCTTACTATTGAAATATTAAAGTTGTTTTGAATATCTAAGAGATACTTGACTAGTGGAGAAAATCAGGCACTTCACTAATGAGCTTTCATAAACAAAGAAAACTATCAGCAGAAAAGAAAAAATCCAAAGGAAGTAAAATGTTTTTTAAAAAATATATTTGATTGCCATATGCTGCTTAAGTTTTTATTTCAAACTGTCACAAGTTAAATCTGAAACTCACCTGAACATCCTTCATTGCAAAAAAGTTAATAAATAAATCTGTTTAGTTTATTTTTATTCAACCATTTCACAAGTATTAATTTAGTGTCTACTGAATGCTGGGTACAGAAGTTATAACAATGTATGAAACACAGGATCTGACTTCAAGGGCACTTTAAAATTTGGTGAAGCAGAGTTACACAGGTTTGCCCCCACTGTCCAAAAGTGGAATGTTCTATGAAAATTTGCCTAAACAGAAATGGAGTAAAGTGAAGAGTATCCCCCACGTTCAGAAGTTCATTGCTACACTACATCACTTTTGTTGAAGACCTACAGTAGTTTTTTTTTTCACAAAAGCAAAAACCTTCTTTGGATTTCTTTCAGTGTCAAACACAAGTACCAAGGTGGGTCTTTTGTAAAAGTGAAAATGGTGCAATGGGAACTTTATGGAAAGCAGGGGGTACTTGCATTTAAAACATTTACCAGAAAAGTGCAGATAAAGTGTTATAGATGGTGCCATTCCCAGACATCATCGTGAAGTAAAAATAAAGAGGTAAACTCTACTAGTCTTGGAAAAGAGATTGAGAGGTTGAGGAAGACTCCCTGAGAGGCAAACGTATGTGTGTGGAGTTGATGAGAATAAACTCTCACTGGTCTGGTAGACCAAGCGTCTGAGTATAGGCGTTCAGAAAAACAGCAATATAAGAAAATACAGAGCCTTTAAAAAACACATTATGTTTGAGAGTCCTAAGTTGTGCAAAAGAGTATAGGTTTGAGAGGGATGTTAATTGTGGGAGACAAAGTGAAAATGTAGACATCATTAAGTTTTTTTGTATGCTATATATAGGAAACTCTTTTTTTTCCTATCTATCCACTCTGACCTTTTGTTCTCCCTGAATTCAATTTTGTTCCAGTCAACAGACTGTGAAATCGTGGACTGCAGAATGGCTGACTTCTTCCTTATGTATAAGAATGTCTTCCATTTCTTGGGTTTAGGCATTAGTGTGGATGACAATATTGGCCAATCATATTTGAAGGTAAGTAAACCAAGGAAGTCATAGCATCGGTTTTCTTGCTCTTAACAAAACGAATCTAAAACAATTGCCTTATGCAACATTACCTGAATTTCTGAAGCTTTTTTATTCCCTTTGATTTTTCTGGAAATGGACCAGTAATTTTTCTGTGCTCTCTTTTTTGTATCATCTTAATAAAAGTTTACAATGATTGTGAATACTATGTTTGGTTTTCCAACCCATTCACTGAAACTCACTTTCTAAACTGTTGCTACATATTTAGATGATTTGTAATAATAACATAGGACCTGTTCCTGATACCAATATTCTGACTTAGCAAGCATGGACTAAATTATGCTGCAGAAATACCAACAATGACAACAAAGTTCTCAATGGATTTATGTAACAGAATTTTTGTTTGTTTGTTTGTTATTCACACATCATGTTAAATGTGGGTTGGCAGATAATCCTTGTGTGGGCCTGTCCTGTGCATTGTAGAATTCCTGGCTTTTCCTCATTACATGCTAGTAGCAGCTACCCCTCCCACTCATTTGTGACAACTAAAAGTGTCTGTAAATATTCTCAAAAGTCCCGCAGGGGAGGAAAGATTTACCCCGTTTTGAGAACTATCCATCTAATCTCCCTAACTTCACGTCTTAAGCTATTAACCAGCATTGTATATTGCCTCTTGGAGCTCAGTATGTGTCTTTGATTTTGATATGAATAAATTATGAATATTATAATGACGCTAACTCTAAATGAAGGCAATAGTGCAAAATAGCTTAGAATTATTATCAGAATTTGCGGAAAATATGTGAAATTTTCTTGGTCTGATGGTAATCTTAATATCTCTAGCATATGCCTAATTAGTGATGGTAAAGAATTTCACCTAGCCCATTTTGTTTCATATTAGATTTTATTGGCACAATTAAACTGCTCTTTTCAATCCATAAAAGTCCATCTGTTTGTAGTCTAGAGGCAGGCACATCTTTCTCAAGGTCATTTTATGAATTGATAATTAACCTTCTAAATATAGATACTTCATTCTGAAGGTCTTTTGCCATATCTAATTAAACGAAAACAGCTACGTTTATATCTCCCACAAGAAACGTGGCTTACATTTATATTAACATTATGATTAAAATGATGTTTCCTTTGTTTTCCTCAAAATAAAATGGCGGATGGAAACAACATTTATTACGATGCCAACAAGAGTATTGTACCTGTATTTTTAATAAGGCTTTATTAACCATAAAATTGGTCTGAATCAGAGATCTATATCTGTATGTTCCAAAACAGATCACATAGAAAGTATTGAGTTGGAAAGACAAATGCTAAAAATGCAAACATGAAAGAAAGTCATTGGCTTATTGATATGTGGAATCTTAACTTGGCTTAACATTGAGAAGTTAGGACATTAATATTATATGCAATTGAGAAAAAAGTCAAATAGCACATATTTTGCTTAATTTTTAATTTTTTAAATTTTATTTAAATACAAATTAGTTAACATATAGTGTAATAACGATTTCAAGAATAGAATGTAGGGATTCATTGCTTACATATAACACCCAGTGCTCATTCCAACAAGTGTCCTCCTTAATGGCTCATTCCCGCACCCAATACATGGTCAGCACCCCTCAGTTTGTAGGCACACATTAAAAAACGATTAACTGGGAGATGTGGAAGTCTGATTAATTGAACAACACAGTGAAATGGATCACATGCAGGAATTAAAATGAAGATATTAAGTAATAAATGCATTACTGTTTGACTATTAAGTAATAAAGCAAGGGTCTAATTACTAGAGAATTGAAAAAATACAGTAAAATTATGATAGGCCACAAAGAATACACTATTCTTTTGAAGTTTTGAATATTAAATGTCTTTATATACAGGTAGCCCTATATACTCTAACTTAATGTCCCCCCAAATTGATAAATGTAGGAACTTGAAGGGCTTTATACCACAGTTTCTTCATTGCTAAATTATCATGTCCATATATATCTTGCCGGATTTCTACAGATTTTCAAACTTACTTAAAGACAGTTTGGGCCTTAGGTTTGGTGGGGGTAAAGGTAGAGGAAAATAATAAGTGTAGTTGCAATGATTATAAATGTTCAAGACAAAGGATGTAAGTAATGCATTATATTTTCTTAGCTACTTGTTGGGTATAAAATGGGTAAATGTAAATTATTAAGTGTATGTTGACAGTATGATTTATATGTCAAACTTTTTAAATTTTTTTAGTTCTTTTGAGAACAATAATTAAACACATAAAATGTAGAAAGAGTATTATAATTCACCAACAATTACTAATGCATGTCCATTTTGCTTCATCTACATTCCTACCCAACTCTCCTTCCCCGCCCCCAAATTAATGTAAAACATTTTCAAGTTAGAGAACTATTTTATTTTATTCATATATATCTAAAAACAAAATGTAGCCTCAATAAAATTATTGCATCAAAAAAATAAACACTTCAGTATAAGCAATTCCACAGCCATTGTTCAAATGATAGATTGTATTATAAATCCATTTTTAGTTGCTTTTTTAAAAAACAATTTGAAGACTGGGGCGCCTGGGTGGCTCAGTCGCTTAAGTGTCTGACATCGGCCCAGCTCATGATCTCACAGTTGGTGGGTTGGAGCCCCGCGTGGGGCTCTGTGCTGACAGCTCGGAGCCTGGACCCTGCTTCAGATTCTGTGTCTCCCTCTCTCTCTCTGCCCCTCCCCAGCTCATGCTCGCACTCTGTCCCTGTCAAAAATAAATAAACTTAAAAAAAAAATTTAAACAATTCGAAGACAAATCTAAGTGAGATCTGTGCATATATTTAGATCATATTACTCTCATGTGTCTCTTTTTTTGGACATTTCATTTTTTTCTCTTTCATTCTTACCCCTAACCAATTCCTATTGTGATTATTACTATCCAAATGCAGTATCTTTCTTATTTTTTTCAAGTTAACTTTTGTGTGATTCTGAAGAATTTTATAGATGTTAACATTTACTTTAATTTTTTTTTAACCTTTATTTTTGAGACAGAGAGAGACAGAGCATGAAAGGGGGAGGGTCAGAGAGAGGGAGACACAGAATCTGAAGCAGGCTCCAGGCTCTGACCTGTCAGCACAGAGCCCAGCGCGGGGCTCGAACTCATTGACGGTGAGATCATGACCTGAGCCTAAGTGGGTCGCTTAACCGACTGAGCTACCCAGGCGCCCCAAGCATTTACTTTAAATTGATTTTTTTCTAGGTTTACTTACAGTTCTTTCTAATCATATTTTTAAATTGTTTTTTATTGTACATGGGGGTTTTCTCCGTAATTCTATATTTTAGTAAGATTTTGTTTGCATATATGTAAACTATTGGTTTTATGATGTATATTTCATTACTATTACTTTAGGAAGTTTTCCTATTATTCATGGTAGTTTTTCCTTGATTTGTTCAGCCTATCACATCATCTATTATATTTATTCTTTTCTCTCAAATTCTATAGTTTATTTTTTTTCTCTTGTCTAATTGCATTGACACCTTTGCCATATTGTTTTAAAGAGCAATAAAACAGAGGGCATTATATCTTTGACTTTAGTAGAAAAGGTTTTTATGTTTCCCCATTAAATAGACAGAGATCTTTAGCTGAAAGCATATCATTCCATCAATTGTTATTTCATTTAGTACTTTTGCCATAAAGGGGCATTTTTTTATTTTTGTAATTTATGAAGATTATCATATGATTCTTCCTACATTATTATATCGATTACATTATAACAGTTAATGCTTTTAAAAATTTTTTTTTCAACGTTTATTTATTTTTGGGACAGAGACAGAGCATGAACGGGGGAAGGGCAGAGAGAGAGGCAGACACAGAATCGGAAACAGGCTCCAGGCTCTGAGTCATCAGCCCAGAGCCCGACGCGGGGCTCGAACTCACGGACCGCAAGATGGTGACCTGGCTGAAGTCGGACGCTTAACCGACTGCGCCACCCAGGCGCCCCCAGTTAATGCCTTTTAAACCCTTGGGTCTGTTAGGTGGTGGATGCTCCATTTAGTCATGATGTTTAATGCTCTTACTCTTTCAATATGCTATTAAATTCTGTGTGTTTTTATTTAATTTTCTTGAATTTATATTCGTAAATCGTCATGGGTATCTGGATCTTTTGGGAGTTTTTGACAACCTGGGGAACAGTTTTATCATTTCCGAAAACTAATTTGGAAGTTTTCTTTGTCTCTAGAAATAGATAAAGTAATATTGGATTAATAGCTTTTTAAAGGTGTTTGTAATAGAGAGTTAATTTGGACACAACTAATACTTATGTGAGTTCTGGAACACAGTAACTAAAACATATGATGAAATTAATAATATGAGAATATAAAATCCTATGATTCAGTGTATAATGAACTGATCATATTTGTATACCTTTTTAAGTATAATTTTCTTCAAAATGGCCACTTTGGAAATATTAAGTACTTTTGCATGATTTCTTGTTAAGTGTTATTTAAGTAATTTTGGAATTGCATGCAAAGTACGTTTTACATTATTTTAAAAATATGCCCATCTATTTACATACATAATATATTTAAATTAATGTCTTTTTCCCTAAGTTATTTATAAGTAAGTCCTTCATTTCATTCATTTACTCAGGTATGCTTACCTTAATTCTATACACTCTTCACTAGTGTTATGTTGTGGTCATGTGATAAGCACAATTAGGATATTAAATGAAACTTGTATTTTGTGTTTCCTGCTTTGGAGAAACTAAATGCAGTATGAAACAAATTTACAGGCAACTCTATAGCTCCTAGCAGTAGGTGAACAAACATAATGATACTATATTTCAAGTATCATATATTAATGAAATGATTCTCAAAATGTTAATAATTTAAGCAACTTGGTCTTAGGGGATATTCTGTTGGTACCAAGTTTGATACTTTGGGAAAGTCTAATACTATATCTTTTAGATTTTTAGCACAAAATGGAATATGTATAAAACCTTATTATTTTCCATAATGTATTAGAAGAATTCTCTCAAGGTATTTAAATGTGATTGCAAACTCAGGAGTGATGAAATCATGATTTGTAAATTTAGTTGGTTTGTGTTACAATAAAAGCTCCATCAATCTTAATTACTCTAAAGACTTTAGCCAAGGTATTTAACCTTTTCAAACTTTTGATTTTCAATCATGAAAAAGGTGACCCTAGTGAAAACTAGCTTATAGAGCTGGTGTAAGAAATAAATATTCCTGTCCCTTATAAGCAGTCTGCTGTTTGCAATATTTTTTCTTAAATTAAAAAAGCAAATGACTGATGAAATTTAAGCCCCTTATTCTAAGACCTCTCAAAACACAAGGATTTTTTTTTTCTTCGAGTGAATTCTGCTAATTCAATTGATACTTACCAGATTTCCCACAACAGATTTTTACCTTGGCCACATTTCCCAGCTCAGGACCCTCCAAGGACCCATTTGAAATAATTCTGTGAGGCAGATATTTGAGGAGAAGATCTAATAAAATAACACTTTGAAAATGTACAGCCCTAGTTATATCTGGGTTTGTTGTGAATATCTGGGGTAGATACAAACCATGCTTTTTCCCCTCTCCTTTCCTGATATTTAGGATACCTGAGACAGGAATTCTCCAGTGCCTCCCTTCTCACTTCGGCCATGAACACCTTCATGTACCCACCCGATGCGGGGACTTACTCTCCAGCTCACCTTACGTGTAACAGAATAGAGAATAAGGACTATTTTAATTCATTACAGAGATTTCTTTTTTTAATACAATTTTCTTCCATACATAGGAAACAAGGTTTTCCTGTCCAGCTATGGAAGGAATATGATGGTATTTTTATACCCACTTGAAGAATATATTGATTAAATGAACTTCTAATTAATTAGAATTCATTAGGGAGGAGTAATAATTAATTAGGTTCCCCTGGACCTCCTACGGTATAGAAATTAATTAAATAACAAATTAAAAGCTGCTTTTTTGTGTTTTCAAAATGGTATTACCACTTTGTAATTTTTCAGTAAATTACTTTCTTCTTCAGTAAATTGCTTTTGCTTCTTTAACATTGTACCTGGTGTAGAACTGAACACCTCCACCTGATTTCTAAATACCTCGTAATTTAATCTCCACTACAGAGATTCATACTTATTTTCCCACAGGGTATGTATAGATTTTCCTCTCAAACTTATATATTGCGCATTTTTGATAATTGCTCTAAAATTATTAAATCTGCATTTGTATTTTTTTCTCATTTTAGAAAGTAATATTGAAAAATTGTGTCTGCTAACTATTTTGCATAGTAGCAAAATTTGTACTATAGTACTTATATGCACTACATATAGATTTCACATACAGATTTCAATTGATGATGTTATACAATTATCACAGGAGATTCATCATGTGGGTTTTTTTCTTCAATTTTTAAAATATTTATTTATTTTTGAGAGAAAGAGAGCGAACCTGCAGGGAGGGGCAGAGAGAGAGAGGGAGACACAGAATCGAAAGCAGTCTCCAGGCTCTGAGTTGTCAGCACAGAGCCTGACACGGGGCTCAAACTCGTGAACACGAGATCATGACCTGAGCGGAAGGCAGACACTGAACCACTGAGCCACTCAGGCACCCCCGTCATGTGTTAAAAAGAGAATATGCGTTATGGAATCATAACAATATGCATTTCAGCTCTGCTCTGTAAACATCTGAGTATAAAGATGCATGAAGACCAATCACCATATAATTACTTATACGTAGGTTACCTAAGGCTAATAATCATTACTTAATGGCCTGGGGGCGCCATGTGTATCTGTCTTGAAATAACACTGTACACGGTCACAGAAGTCCAATATTTAAATTGTCAAATGTGAATATTTGCTTCTTTTTTTAGATAACGAAAATGAAAATCTATCATGGGCACACTTTCTAGTGGTGTAATCTAAGACCATTTTATTCAAACGTGCAGCATTTTGTCTGTGTGAAAATTGGTTTGTAATTGGATTAAAGAGAACCATTTTTTTCCTCTACATAAATTACCTAAAGATACAGAATACATAAATTATAAGAGAATAAAAAGTTCAGGATAATATCTTCTCATAAGCTATAACTTACCATATAGGAGTGAGATGATAAATTGAATTACTAAACAAAATTTCTTGATTTAACATTAGATAAGCTTCTTTCAGACTGTAGACCCCTGACCTAGTTTTTCTTAGAGCGTTTACTTTTAAAAACAAGTTGAAAATTCATTCTTTGCCCCTTTTAGATGTAAATCTTTTTGAAAGCTTCTTGCCAGTTTTGCAATCCAGAACTGCTTTTTTTAAGGACTTGGGGGAGGGTCTCCCTTCAAAATATAATCATCAAGGAAGATAGTGCTCCCCCCACCCTCAGGCTTTTCCTTTTCATTCTTTCTTTTTTTAGATTTACTCTCAGCAATTTCCAAAAATGTGATAGAGTATTATTAACTACAGTTACCACACTGTACATTATATCCCCATGACTGATTTATTTTATAAACGAGAAGTTCATACTTTTTGACCCCTTTCACCCATTTTACTATCCTCCAACTACTACCAATCTGTTCTCTACATCTATGAGCTTGCTTTTTGTTTGTTTGCTTTGTTTTGTTTTAGATTTCATATAGAAGGGAGATCATACAGTATTTGTCTTTCAGGTCTGACTTACTTTACTTAGCATCATGCCCTCAAGGTCCATCCACATTGTCTTAAATGGCAAAATTTTGTTCTTTTTATGGTTGAATAGTATTCCATTGTGTGTGTGTGTGTGTAATATATACATTAGTAAACATATATATCTATACATATCTATATTAATTCATCCATTGATGGGAACTTAACTTGTTTGCATATCTTGCTTATTATAAATAATGCTGCAAGGAATGTGAAGGTATATATATATATATATATATATATATATATATATCGTTTTGAATTAGTGTTTTCATTTTCTTGGGCTAAATACCCACAAGTAGAATTTCTAGGTCATATGGTAGTTCTATCTTTGTTTGTTTTGCTATTCCGTTTTGTGGTTTTAAATATAGTTTGTGTATTAACTACTTATCAGATAAATGTTTTGCAAATATTTTCTCCCATTCAGTAGGTTGCCTTTCATTTTGTTGATGATTTCCTTTGCTGTACTGAAAATTTTTATTTTCATGTGGTCTCACTTATTTATTTTATTTTTGTTGCCTTTGCATTTGGTGTCAACTCCAAGAAATTATCACCAAGACCGACATCAAGGAGCTTGTATATTCCTGCCTTCTTTACCATTAATTACTTGACTCTAGAGGCATGGGTTTATTTCTGGGCTCTCTATTCCATTCCATTGATCTATGTGGGTTTTTTTTTTTTTACAATAAAATGTTGTTTTACAATAAAACAAAAAAGTAAAATAAATTTTGTTAAGTGATATGATTTTGGATAACTGAATTACAAGAAAAAATGTATTGCTCAACAAGATATAGTTGGGTGCATGTTGATTATCATAATAACAATATTTTCTTCTTAATGAAGATAATAACCTTGAGGATATAATTATTAGATATGTAATATTCTCTAAAAAAATCACCAAATGAAATAAGTTGAAGGAAAACAAGTCTTATTCCTGATCAGTTGACTTTGAGAAAGAAGAAAAAAATAGGAAGAATGTACTGTTTTTAAGGGAGTAAGGAGACAGCGGGAATAAGGAAAGTCATTTAAGAAGATGGAAGACCGTTATTGTGAGGCAGGAAAGAGACCTTGTTTAAGTCCATTATAAGAGCACATGTGGGTGTGTTTGAAAGGCTGCTATGTTACATACGAGTGGGAAGTACATCTTTGGCTGAAGTTATGCCATAGGTTACACTATAATTATTAACTTAATATTTGGTTAATAAATATTGAGCCTCTCAGGTGTGTATGTGTGTGTTAATTGCTGCACACTTTGAGTAGTAGTATGTAGGAGTATGTTAAGATTCATGAGTCTGTTCATCTATGATACCCAGAAAGGAAGGAAAAAATGCTTACCAGCCAGAAGCTAGATGACTCTCACATTTCATGTCCTAACTAGAAAAATTCAAAATGGCAGTTTTTTATATGTTGGTAAAAGCTAAAATGTATTTTTTAAACTGTCTTATGGTCAAGCAAGAAATTAAAGCCTAGTGACAGTCAAGTACAAGAGAGAAAACCTTAAACTCTCCAGGAAAGGGGGAGGTGGATCCTCAACTCTATTTATCTAATTATAAAAAGCCATTTAAAAGTCTTGCTAAAAACCTGTTATTCAAAAGTGTGAATTTGTCTAGTAAAATATTAAGTATACATTACGTTTATATTTTCCCCTAAATAGAAATATTCAGTATTAGACGGGCTGAATTCTTGACTAAGAAACATTTTCCATCTCTCTAGAGCAAGAACATAACTCCAGATAAGCAAAGTAAACCATTATTTTTATTAATTAGTACATGGATATAGTAGGGCAGTAAAACTTAAAACGTGTTTGAATTTCTAAAACAAATCAAACAACTTTAAAGAATCGTTGAGTTTATAAAGCATGTATTTATGCTTTTTTGGGAGTACAATTTCACCTTCCCCTTCCATTAGCTGTAATCAATACATTAGTTGATTCAATAAATACATACTGAGTACATATAATTTGACACAGTGAACATGGTCTTGACTATCCAATGGTAAACAAAATGCATACTTTTGATGCTAATGGTCCTTGTCATTTAGGGGAGACCAAGAATAATTTATTTATTATACACATAAATATTTTAAAATTGTAAGCTTTAAGAAAAAAAAATGGATGCGGGAACTGTGATAGAAAGTAAGGAGGGGAGTGTAGTTCTCCATGTAGATAAAATGAGTGGGTAAACTTCATAGGGTTTCCTATCACACTCTATGGTGTTGACTTTCTGTTCTTTTATAACTTCTCTTCTACATTGTTTTAGTTCCTTTTTATCTTCTACTCTCCTTGCCTAGAAAATCACTTTAATTATTTTTTATTCCAGAAATGTATAGAGCTCCTAATGATATCTTAACACTTTCATATGCAAGAATGTCTTTCTATCTTCATTGCAGGAACAGCAACAAAAACAACAACTACAGCAAACATAAGTTTTACTCATTTGCTCAGAATAAAATTATTGGGAAATAACAGTTTACAATAAAGGAGAATGGGAACTCTTCGCGTTACTGTGGTATTTATTATTGTTTAAGAGTCTGAGGCCAGGGGCGTCTGGGTGGCTCAGTCTATTGAGCAACGACTCTTGATTTCCACTCAGATCATGATTCCATGGTCGTCGGATTGAGCTCTGGATCAGGCTCTGTGTTGGGCATGGAGCTCTATATAAGGCTCTCTAGATAGATGATAGATAGATAGATGATAGATAGATAGATGATATAAAAGTCTGAGACCAACAAATTCTGAACTGACTAAAGAAAATCTCTTCCTTCACTGAAAACCTACAGGATATATTCCTTATTCTTATAGTTGAACACTTTATCCTGTTCAGACTATATGAGACTCCTTTTAGATACCACTTAAATCCTCTCAGCACCAATAACCAATGTTAAATTGATTCAGAGCAGATTTCACTTATTTCAAAAGGTCACCCTGCAGCATCTGGCCTTAGTACATCTTGCTTCCTGACTTAGGGCCTTTCCATGTGGCACAACAGTCATGTACGTGTGAACCCTATAAATGCCACGCTTGACCAATAAGGGATGCTGGACTATGGGCAAGGGTTCCCTTTTAATAGGCCCATCACTGCTCGCAGTTCTATGATTCACTTCCAAAGGCTCCACAGCGTGTCACGCAGGATTAAACTTCAGTTGTCAAATTGGAGACCAACTTCTTAAGTCATCCTCCGTATCTAATTCTTGAATTAATCTTTTTATTTTTGCTCTCTCCCTGTCCCACTTCTGTATCTCTCATCCCTGCTCCAGAATACCATTGGGAAATAAGTTAACTGCATGCGAACCTTTGATTCAGGTTCTGCCTTGAGGGAAGGAGGGGCAGGCATTGGCCAAGATAAGTTCTCACTTTAGAAAAGCAGTTAAACATTTTGTTGTTTTTGTCATTTGCTATTTACTTATTATTTATTTTTGAGAGGCAGACAGAGACACAGCACAAGCAGGGGTGGGGCAGAGAGAGGGAGAGACACAGAATCCGAAGCAGACTCCAGGTTCTGAGTTGTCAGCACATAGCCTGACATGGGGCTCGAACCCACAAACTGTGAAATCATGACCTGAGCTGAAGTCAGACACTTAATCAACTGAGCCACCCAGGCGCCCCTAGAAGACCATTTTAAATTCAAAAACACCAAAAATTTCCCCTAAGAAATTTTGATCACTTATATTTGATGAATGTTTCTTTTCCATTGATTTGGACATTCCTTTACCACCCTTGTTTAGTTTGTCTAGATAAATTTTAGTCATTGTTACAAAAGGCAACATGTTTACCTTTTTTTTTTTTTTTGAGAGAGAGAGAGAGAGAGAGAGAGAGCATGCATGCAATGGGGGAGGGGCAGGGGGAGTCGGAGGGGGAGACAGAGAATCTTAAGCAGGCTTCGCACCATGGGCAGAGCCCTACACTTGGCTCAATGGCACAACCGTAAGATCATGACCTAGAAATCAAGAGTCAGAAGCTTAACCAATAACCAGCTGAGCCACTCAGGTACCCCAGACAACATCTGTTTAGACCAATGATTAATTACAAACAAAATGAATTGGCTTGCTGGTGGAATGGTCCTTCAAATCTAAGAGGGCAGGCATTGAGCATGTGAGCACTGTCTTCTTATTCCTCCTCTCTGCTAGTTTTTCTCCTTTGTAATTGTGCTTTATTTAAAGTAATCCTACCTTCTAGCCTTGTAACATTTCTCTGATACTATGATTACTATGGTTCAGGAGAAACTACAGTTTAGCCGATGTATGGAACCATCTTTTTTGTTGCTGTCATTGCTAATAGGCTTAGAACTGCAAGATCTGTTTGTTATGGAAACTACATCTTCCATATTCTACTGTGATTTTACTATCGTTCTTCCTATTTTCACATTTAGCTACTTTTTGGCAACTAGAAATTCTCTGAAGTTGCTAAGCAAGGTTGCACTCATTTGGAAGAAAGAATTATTGCAGAAAAAGGGTCAGAGGGGCACAAGTGCCCGTCCCACTAATTAGGATAGACCTGGGATTTTTTTTATCTCTCTGTGTTTGCTAAGCACTGCTCTAAGTCCTTTGTATGCATAATCCTTTCACCAACTAATAATATAATCTTCACTTACACATGAGGAAACTGAGGCACAATAAAGTTAAATAATGTGACTCCATGTCACATAGCAAATGAAAAGTGGATCCTTGAATTGAGCAACATGGTCTGAATTCTGCATTCAGATACAGTGTGATTCCAAAGCTTATGTTCATTACCATTTCAATATCTTTCCCCGTTATCATATTGGTGACTTTATTGAAGGCTTATTGTGTTCTAGGCACAATTTGTAACAGATAAGATAATTTATAATGAAATAATTTATGAGAAAATTGCTGATGCCTCCTAGGTACCAGGAAATATATTAGGCACTGAGAAAGATGGGGTGAATGCCTCTGCATTCATGTTCCCTTAGGAATTATGTTACTCTTTATTCAATTCACTCCTGACAACTGCCACCATCACTACCTCATCCCGCTGTCATCTGTCTTTTATTTTACTGATAAAGTAAGCTAACCGGACCACATGCTTCCATTGGTCCACCTTTCAATTAATTCTCCTACCTGCAAAGATATCTTTATCAAAGCAATATATACACAATTACATTAGTCCCCTGAAATGATGCAATGCCTTCTCATTTACGTTTGTCTTTAAAACAAAGTCAGATTTTCTTAACAACATTCATAAGGCCTTCCATATAAATCCAGTGTCTCTCTAAAGTAATGTATCAACATTCTTACTCTCAGATTCTACCTTTTGGATAAACTTATTCAAATTCTGTTTCATCCTTTGTCAAATCCTCGGTTTGGGCACATACTTTTCCTTTGGTGGGCCGTGAACCTTATCAGAACAGAGACTAGGTATATTTCTAAAACAAGGCACCACAATGCCTGACACATATTAGGTATGTGTGGATATTTATTACCCAAGAGAATAAATGCCTAACAGCTAAACTCTCCCTTGTTATTCCTTTATTGATTCTTCACGTTTTAGCTTATCTGTCACTTATTCCAGAAAGCTTTAAATCTCTTGCCCTGAACAATTGCACATACCTACAAGGGCCTTTTGTATTCCAGAAAACCAAGTGTTTCAGGTATGTGTTTCGAAGGGACACATACACCCCCATGTTTATAGCAGCACTATCAACAATAGCCAAAGTATGGAAAGATCCCAAATGTCCATCAATGGAGGAATGGATAAACAAGTTGTGGTATATACATACAATGGAGTATTAGTTGGCAATGAAAAAGAATGAAATCTTGCCATTTGCAACTATGTGGATGGAACTTGAGGGTATTATGCTAAGTGAAATTAGTCAGTCAAATACAAATATCATATGATTTCACTCATATGAGGACTTTAAGACACAGAACAGATGAACATAAGGGAAGGGAAGCAAAAAAATATATAAAAACAGGGAGGAGGACAAAACACAAAAGACTTAAATATGGAGAACAGAGTATTACTGGAGGGATTGTGGGAGGGGGGATGGGCTAAATGTGTAGGGGGCATTAAGGAATCTACTCCTGAAATCATTGTTGCACTATATGCTCCAGCTGCTGCCTGGCTCGGGGGGTGGGGCAGAGACCCATGGGGAGCTCCCAGGCTGCCGCACCTGGAACATGGTGGTGATGTCCCAGTACGTGGACTTCATCAGCTCCCCCCACGACGTGAGGTTGCAGTAGGTGAGAATGCCCCCGGGCTTCAGCAGGCGAAAGGCATGGTCCTGGGCAGGGGACAGTGATCAGGAGGGATCACCCAGGGCGGCCTCCTGCATCCCAGCGGGTCAGAGAAACAGGAAGAAGTGTCCTGTGTGGAATGGCAGGCCCCCCCTCCCCCGCTCAGCAGCTAATTTGGGTGTGAATTAAAAACATAAAATGAAAAAGAAAGAAAGAAGAAAGAAAGAAGAAAAGAAAGAAAGAAAGAAAGAAAGAAAGAAAGAAAGAAAGAAAGAAGAAAGAAAGAAGAAAGAAAGAGAAAATCCAGTATTTTGTTCTTTTCTCGTTTTGTGTAGTTTTTACTTTTTAATGTGTAGAGTATATTTTAACTGGCTGGAAAATGTCAACTATCAACCTTAGTGTCAATATTCAAATATAGGATAATAGATATATAAATCCAGGCTGTTGTGTCTCTTGTCTATAAGGGGTGACCTTTGTCGGGCCCCGTGGACCAGTGCTACATGGATATTTGCTCAATATTGTCACATCTTCCAGCTTTGCAAAGTAGGCTGAGAATACAGACTTTCACTCTAATATCAGTTTTTAAATTTTGAGAATTTGTTCAAATTTTAAATAATTTTAAGCCAGTTTTCCAGTTTATAACTTCAAATGAAATTATACGAAACGCCTAAATATTCCTTCACATTCAATCCCAGTTGTTCCCTTACGTAGCTGTAGCATTTGGGATATCTCCTAGTATGAATTTTTCCCCTTTCTTCCTTCTGCTAGACTGAGAGCTCTGTGAGGTCAGGAGTGTACATAGATAGGTATCAATGATACAGATGTAGATAGTTAAAAATAAAGATACATTCACAACTTTAAATTCAGTGCATAGTAAACAGCCTAGAAATAGTAGATCCTTGATATACGTCTTTTAAAAAATTAGTTAAAAATTGTATTCTAGCCTGTCAATCCTGAAACATGTAAATTGATTATATACAAAATATTGATAAAAGGGCTTGAAATCTAGTAAACTAAATAATTTTTTTACCAATTATATAAAATATATACTTGCCACAGAAAGTGCAATAGTTTTACTAATATTTACAACTGTCAATGTGCAATTTACTATCCTTTTTAGGCTATGCAAGTATGAAAGAATACAAAAGCTACCCATCCCTGTCCCCTACTCTTTTTTTTTTTTAAGACACTTTTTTTTTTTTTAAGGTTATCTATTTACTTAGGGCACCTAGGTGGCTCACTCAGTTAAGCATTCGACTCTTCGATTTCTGCTCAGGTCATGATCTTGTAGATCGTGGGTTCAAGCCCCATGTCCAGCCCTCCACAGTGTGAAGCCTGCTTAGGATTCTCTCTCTTCCTCTGTCCCTCTACCTCCCCCACCCTGCTCTCTCTCTTTCTGTCTCTCTCTCTCAAAATGGATAAAATAAATTTTTTATAAAAAGTTTATTTATATACTTTGAGACTGAGAGAAACTGACAGAAATGAGGGGAGGTACAGAGAGAGAGAGAGAGAGAGAGAGAGAGAGAGTCCCAAGCCGGCTCCATACTGCCAACATGGAACCTGATGCAGGGCTTGAACTCATGAACCTCGAGATCATGACTTGACCAGAAATCCAGAGTTGGACACTTAACTGACTGACCCACCCATGCCCTCCTCCCCCTACACTTAAATGAATGAATCACTTTGAAACTTTAGCTTATTTCTTTTGGCCTAATTTTTGCAAGTGTTAAATTTATCATTTTTAAATATAAACCTTGTTCCACATCCCTGAAATATTATAAATATTGGGGAAAATGCAAAAGACCAGTAAAACAAAATTATAAATTAAAAAAAGAGCAATTTTCTCACAATTTAAACCACCTCTTCCACACACATACATTCCATATTTCTTCCTAACCACTATTCCAACTTCTTGGTTCTCTTGGGTTAAACAGAAGATGCTTTATTAGCTGCTATTGTGAGGAAGGAAATGCACTCTTTACACCATGAAATGTCATTATGTCTTCATTTCTAAGGAAACCTTTATATCTTCAGCTGTAATTAGTAGAAGATTCTTTCCGGGCAAAGATGATGAGAATCTCTTCTTCTGCCTTTCTATTGTAGAGCACATAATGGGAGAGAAGAAATAGGCTTCAAGCCCAGATACAGGGAAAGATAATGCCATGAGGTAAGCAAACAGCAACAAACAAAGAAAAGAAGTCTACCCGCCTCCACAGAAGACATTGATAGGATTTTACTGGGCTAATTTGACTAGTTGATTTAGGTTAATCTGAAAAACAATAATATATTTCCCGATTTAAGAACATGACGGTCTCTGTACAGAATACAGTGGAGTTAAGAATGACTTAGAACATGAAAATATATGCTCAAATTTACTTGCAAGAAAGAAGGAAATTTATCTTGGGCTAAAATGGAAACTCCTTGGCCTTTTTTCTTAATTACTCCATTGTTTTTTCTTTATAGGAAATGCAAACATTTGTAAGTGAATATTACCATGTATTTTTTTTTAACTTTTTAAAATTTATTTTTGAGAGACAGAGTGCAAGAGGGAGACACATAACCCAAAGCAGGCTCCAGACTCTGAGCAGTCAGTATAGAGCCTGACACGGGGCTCGAACCCACAAACCGTCAGATCATGACCTGAGCCGAAGTCCCATGGTCAATAGACTGAGCCACCCAGGTTCCCCTCGCCATGTATTATTTACAATTGTTATTTGTATATAAATATATGAGAGTCTTAAATATTTCTTATATCATCAAATAACTTCAGATACTTCACACATTTTAATCTAAATGCACAATTTACAGAATTCCAATCCCAAGGAATTAACTGGTTACCACAGTAAGCAAGTTAGTCAAAAATGGAAAATTCATGAGCTTCACAAAAATCTTGTTTCTTCAAGCTAATATATATTTATTTAAGCTGCATTTCACTAATTCACATAATTGTTGAATAAAGTGTTTTATGTGATTTTCAATGTAATTTGGGCATAACTGAAAAACTGAGAAAATCTAGAGTGCATATTTGCATTTGCATGTAATAATGAAAATATATACTATTAGTCATGAAAATATATGCTATTAGCCATTATCGTGTATAGAGGTTCCCACTCTTAATAGCATTTCAAGAAATTGGTCCTGTTCTGTTAAAATCAAGGGCTAGTTAACAACTTGTTATCAAATGGTAAAAGGTAAAACCATTCAGCAAGTTAAGAAAGAAAAAAAAAACATATCATTCAGTAAAATCAACAGGGGGAGTTAACATGGGCAGCAACTCCTATAATTACTTATATGGTTTTGGGATAGAAAATCAGAAGTACCTTTACTATTATAACATGTGTTTCCAGGCTAGTTTTATAAAATTTAAGCCTTCTGGATTATATTTTATTGGAAAGGCAATATAGTTTCAAGAGCAATAACTACGATTAATAATAATACTTTCTCTAGAGGTTGATATAGAACCATAATAGCAAAAGCAATACAACATATTTTGATGTATTTTTTTTTTCCCATTAGGCTTTCTTTCACTGACAATGAAAAGCTGAAATGTAAGAATTTGGGATTTATTTGCTTATTTTTTGTATTCTATAATGAAGCCCTTTCTCTTTGAATACAGTAATTGCTCATTTATCCATTCTGGATAAGAATAGCTCTCTAACAATAATAGATCTCTGTCATCTTGACATAGCAGGGAATAAGCTATCTCTAGGCAACATTATATATATAAAGTTGAAAATGTTTTCAAAGTCTTTTCTTATGTTTCAAAATTAAACATATTAAATTCTTTATTAAAACAGGTGGAAAATTATAAATGTGATATTAACATAATCGAGAACTACTTAGGTCAGTAATTTTAACATGTGTCTTTATATTAAGCAATTAGTTGTATTGGGGAGATGCCGGGGGAATCATTGTTACCTGTAAGTGTTTATAAGTGTACGTTAGCCTCATCCCAATACAAAAGGTGACCATCTGAATATGACCTACTACAGCAACCTTTTAATTAAGAAATTTTTCAGACAATCCCATCAGATTTTTCAAATGGATATGAGTAAAGAATAAGATATGTGCATGATATTATTTTTTTTCATTTTTTTTTTCATTTTCATTTTTATTTTTTTATATATATATGAAATTTATTGACAAATTGGTTTACATACAACACCCAGTGCTCATCCCAAAAGGTGCCCTCCTCAATACCCATCACCCACCCCCCCCTCCCACCCCCCATCACCCTCAGTTTGTTCTCAGTTTTTAACAGTCTCTTATGCTTTGGCTGTCTCCCACTCTAACCTCTTTTTTTTTTTCCTTCCCTTCCCCCATGGGTTTCTGTTAAGTTTCTCAGGATCCACATAAGAGTGAAACCATATGGTACCTGTCTTTCTCTGTATGGCTTATTTCACTTAGCATCACACTCTCCAGTTCCATCCACGTTGCTACAAAAGGCCATATTTCATTTTTTCTCATTGCCACGTAGTACTCCATTGTGTATATAAACCACAATTTCTTTATCCATTCATCAGTTGATGGACATTTAGGCTCTTTCCATAATTTGGCTATTGTTGAGAGTGCTGCTATGAACATTGGGGTACAAGTGCCCCTATGCATCAGTACTCCTGTATCCCTTGGATAAATTCCTAGCAGTGCTATTGCTGGGTCATAGGGTAGGTCTATTTTTAATTTTCTGAGGAACCTCCACACTGCTTTCCAGAGCGGCTGCACCACTTTGCATTCCCACCAACAGTGCAAGAGGGTTCCCGTTTCTCTACATCCTCTCCAGCATCTATAGTCTCCTGATTTTTTTCATTTTGGCCACTCTGACTGGCGTGAGGTGATACCTGAGTGTGGTTTTGATTTGTATTTCCCTGATAAGGAGCGACGCTGAACATCTTTTCATGTGCCTGTTGGCCATCTGGATGTCTTCTTTAGAGAAGTGTCTATTCATGTTTTCTGCCCATTACTTCACTGGGTTATTTGTTTTTCAGGTGTGGAGTTTGGTGAGCTCTTTATCGATTTTAGATACTAGCCCTTTGTCCGATATGTCATTTGCAAATATCTTTTCCCATTCCGTTGGTTGCCTTTTAGTTTTGTTGGTTGTTTCCTTTGCTGTGCAGAAGCTTTTTATCTTCATAAGGTCCCAGTAATTCACTTTTGCTTTTAATTCCCTTGCCTTTGGGGATGTGTCGAGCAAGAGATTGCTACGGCTGAGGTCAGAGAGGTCTTTTCCTGCTTTCTCCTCTAAGGTTTTGATGGTTTCCTGTCTCACATTTAGGTCTTTTATCCATTTTGAGTTTATTTTTGTGAATGGTGTGAGAAAGTGGTCTAGTTTCAACCTTCTGCATGTTGCTGTCCAGTTCTCCCAGCACCATTTGTTAAAGAGGCTGTCTTTTTTCCATTGGATGTTCTTTCCTGCTTTGTCAAAGATGAGCTGGCCATACGTTTGTGGGTCTAGTTCTGGGGTTTCTATTCTATTCCATTGGTCTGTGTGTCTGTTTTTGTGCCAATACCATGCTGTCTTGATGATGACAGCTTTGTAGTAGAGGCTAAAGTCTGGGATTGTGATGCCTCCTGCTTTGGTCTTCTTCTTCAAAATTCCTTTGGCTATTCGGGGCCTTTTATGGTTCCATATGAATTTTAGGATTGCTTGTTCTAGTTTTGAGAAGAATGCTGGTGCAATTTTGATTGGGATTGCATTGAATGTGTAGATAGCTTTGGGTAGTATTGACATTTTGACAATATTTATTTTTCCAATCCATGAGCAGGGAATGTCTTTCCATTTCTTTAAATCTTCTTCAATTACCTTCATAAGCTTTCTATAGTTTTCAGCATACAGATCCTTTACATCTTTGGTTAGATTTATTGCTAGGTATTTTATGCTTCTTGGTGCAATTGTGAATGGGATCAGTTTCTTTATTTGTCTTTCTGTTGCTTCATTGTTAGTGTATAAGAATGCAACTGATTTCTGTACATTGATTTTGTATCCTGCAACTTTGCTGAATTCATGTATCAGTTCTAGCAGACTTTTGGTGGAGTCTATCGGATTTTCCATGTATAATATCATGTCATCTGCAAAAAGCGAAAGCTTGACTTCATCTTTGCCAATTTTGATACCTTTGATTTCCTTTTGTTGTCTGATTGCTGATGCTAGAACTTCCAGCACTATGTTAAACAACAGTGGTGAGAGTGGGCATCCCTGTCGTGTTCCTGATCTCAGGGAAAAAGCTCTCAGTTTTTCCCCGTTGAGGATGATGTTAGCTGTGGGCTTTTCATAAATGGCTTTTATGATCTTTAAGTATGTTCCTTCTATCCCAACTTTCTCAAGGGTTTTTATTAAGAGAAGGTGCTGAATTTTGTCAAAGGCCTTTTCTGCATCGATTGACAGGATCATATGGTTCTTCTCTTTTTTTTTTTTTTTGTTAATGTGATGTATCACGTTGATTGATTTGCGAATGTTGAAACAGCCCTGCATCCCAGGAATGAATCCCACTTGATCATGGTGAATAATTCTTTTTATATGCTGTTGAATTCGATTTGCTAGTATCTTATTGAGAATTTTTGCATCCATATTCATCAGGGATATTGGCCTGTAGTTCTCTTTTTTTACTGGATCTCTTTCTGGTTTAGGAATCAAAGTAATACTGGCTTCATAGAATGAGTCTGGGAGTTTTCCTTCCCTTTCTATTTCTTGGAATAGCTTGAGAAGGATAGGTATTATCTCTGCTTTAAACGTCTGGTAGAACTCCCCTGGGAAGCCATCTGGTCTTGGACTCTTATTTGTTGGGAGATTTTTGATAACCGATTCAATTTCTTCACTGGTTATGGGTCTGTTCAAGCTTTCTATTTCCTCCTGATTGAGTTTTGGAAGAGTGTGGGTGTTCAGGAATTTGTCCATTTCTTCCAGGTTGTCCAATTTGTTGGCATATAATTTTTCATAGTATTTCCTGATAATTGTTTGTATCTCTGAGGGATTGGTTGCAATAATTCCATTTTCATTCATGATTTTATCTATTTGGGTCATCTCCCTTTTCTTTTTGAGAAGCCTGGCTAGAGGTTTGTCAATTTTGTTTATTTTTTCAAAACACCAACTCTTGGTTTCGTTGATCTGCTCTACAGTTTTTTTAGATTCTATATTGTTTATTTCTGCTCTGATCTTTATTATCTCTCTTCTTCTGCTGGGTTTAGGCTGCCTTTGCTGTTCTGCTTCTAGTTCCTTTAGGTGTGCTGTTAGATTTTGTATTTGGGATTTTTCTTGTTTCTTGAGATAGGCCTGGATTGCAATGTATTTTCCTCTCAGGACTGCCTTTGCTGCATCCCAAAGCATTTGGATTGTTGTATTTTCATTTTCGTTTGTTTCCATATATTTTTTAATTTCTTCTCTAATTGCCTGGTTGACCCACTCATTCGTTAGTAGGGTGTTCTTTAACCTCCATGCTTTTGGAGGCTTTCCAGCCTTTTTTCTGTGGTTGACTTCAAGCTTCATAGCATTGTGGTCTGAAAGTATGCATGGTATAATTTCAATTCTTGTAAACTTATGAAGGGCTGTTTTGTGACCCAGTATATGATCTATCTTGGAGAATGTTCCATGTGCACTCGAGAAGAAAGTATATTCTGTTGCTTTGGGATGCAGAGTTCTAAATATATCTGTCAAGTCCATCTGATCCAATGTCTCATTCAGGGCCCTTGTTTCTTTATTGACCATGTGTCTAGATGATCTATCCATTTCTGTAAGTGGGGTGTTAAAGTCCCCTGCAATTACCACATTCTTATCAATAAGGTTGCTTATGTTTATGAGTAATTGTTTTATATATTTGGGGGCTCCGGTGTTCGGTGCATAGACATTTGTAATTGTTACCTCTTCCTGATGGATAGACCCTGTAACTATTATATAATGTCCTTCTTCATCTCTTGTTACAGCCTTTAATTTAAAGTCTAGTTTGTCTGATATAAGTATGGCTACTCCAGCTTTTTTTTGGCTTCCAGTAGCATGATAAATAGTTCTCCATCCCCTCACTCTCAATCTAAAGGTGTCCTCAAGTCTAAAATGAGTCTCTTGTAGACAGCAAATAGATGGGTCTTGTTTTTTTTATCCATTCTGATACCCTATGTCTTTTGGTTGGCACATTTAATCCATTTACATTCAGTGTTATTATAGAAAGATACGGGTTTAGAGTCATTGTGATGTCTGTATGTTTTATGCTTGTAGCGATGCCTCTGGTACTTTGTCTCACAGGGTCCCCCTTAGGATCTCTTGTAGGGCTGGTTTAGTGGTGACAAATTCCTTCAGTTTTTGTTTGTTTGGGAAGACCTTTATCTCTCCTTCTATTCTAAATGACAGACTTGCTGGATAAAGGATCCTCGGCTGCATATTTTTTCTGTCTAGCACCCTGAAAATCTCGTGCCAATTCTTTCTGGCCTGCCAAGTTTCAAAAGAGAGATCAGTCACGAGTCTTATAGGTCTCCCTTTATATGTGAGGGCACGTTTACCCCTTGCTGCTTTCAGAATTTTCTCTTTATCCTTGTATTTTGCCAGTTTCACTATGATATGTCCTGCAGAAGATTGACTCAAGTTACGTCTGAAGGGAGTTCTCTGTGCCTCTTGGATTTCAACGCTTTTTTCCTTCCCCAGTTCAGGGAAGTTCTCAGCTATGATTTCTTCAAGTACCCCTTCAGCACCTTTCCCTCTCTCTTCCTCCTCTGGGATACCAATTATGCGTATATTATTTCTTTTTAGTGTATCACTTAGTTCTCTAATTTTCCCCTCATACTCCTGGATTTTTTTATCTCTCTTTTTCTCAGCTTCCTCTTTTTCCATAACTTTATCTTCTAGTTCACCTATTCTCTCCTCTGCCTCTTCAATCCGAGCTGTGGTGGTTTCCATTTTGTTTTCTATTTCATTTAAAGCGTTTTTCAGCTCCTCGTGACTGTTCCTTAGTCCCTTGATCTCTGTAGCAAGAGATTCTCTGCTGTCCTGTATACTGTTTTCAAGCCCAGCAATTAATTTTATGACTATTATTCTAAATTCACTTTCTGTTATATTATTTAAGTCCTTTTTGATCAGCTCATTAGCTGTTGTTATTTCCTGGAGATTCTTCTGAGGGGAATTCTTCCGCTTGGTCATTTTGGATAGTCCCTGGTGTGGTGAGGACCTGCAGGGCACTTCCCCTGTGCTGTGGTGTATAGCTGGAGTTGGTGGGCGGGGCCGCAGTCTGACCTGATGTCTGCCCTCGGCCCACCGCTGGGGCCACAGTCAGACTGGTGTGTGCCTTCTCTTCCCCTCTCCTAGGGGCGGGATTCACTGTGGGGTGGTGTGGCCCGTCTGGGGTACTTGCACACTGCCAGGCTTGTGATGCTGGGGATCTGGCGTATTAGCTGGGGTGGGTAGGCAAGGTGCACGGCGGCAGGGGGGCAGGCTTAGCTCGCTTCTCCTTAGGTGATCCACTTCAGGAGGGGCCCTGTGGCAGTGGGAGGGAGTCAGGTCCACTGCCAGAGGTTTGGCTCTGCAGAAGCACAGAGTTGGGTGTTTGCGCGGAGCTAGCAGTTTCCCTGGCAGGAACCGGTTCCCTTTGGGATTTTGGCTGGGGGATGGGCGGGGGAGATGGCGCTGGTGGGCGCCTTTGTTCCCCACCAAACTGAGCTCTGTCGTCCGAGGGGCTCAGCAGCTCTCCCTCCCTTTGTCCTCCAGCCTTCCCGCTTTCCGAGCAGAGCTGTTCACTTATGACCTCCCAGACGCTAAGTCGCGCTTGCTGTGGGAACACAGTACGTCAGGCCCCTCCGCTTTTGCAAGCCAGACTCAGGGACTCTGCTTGGCCGGCGAGCCGCCCCTCCGCCCCGGCTCCCTCACGCCAGTCTGTGGAGCGCGCACCGCCTCGACGCCCTTCGTACCCTCTTCCGTGGTCCTCTCGTCTGCGCTTGGGTCTGGCGACTCCGTTCTGCTAATCCTCTGGCGGTTTTCTGGGTTATTTAGGCAGGTGTAGGTGGAATCTAAGTGATCAGCAGGACGCGTGGTGAGCCCAGCGTCCTCCTACGCCGCCATCTTCCCTCGAGCCTATCTAGCAAATTCGCATGATATTATTATCTCTTTTATTCTACAATGTTTAGTTATTCTAGTCATGCAAATTTACACAATAGAAACATTTAAAACATGTTGAAGTTGATGGGCATTTAAAGTAGAATTTTGTTAAAAACATTGCAAATAAAATTCATCAATTTAATAATTCCACTCAACTAGTGTAGTGTCATGTAGCCATCTCAAAACTCTAGTCTTCTGTTATCTCTTAACAAACCCAACTTAGACCTACACTGAAATGATGACATTAACTTGTACTTCTCAGAGAAATGAAAGACATTTGCCATATATATATATATATATATACATGTATATATATACATGTATATATACATGTATATATACTTCTCAGAGAAATGAAAGACACTTGCCATATATATATACATACATATACACATATATATACATGTATATATATATATATATATATATATATATATATGGCAAGTGTCTTTCATTTCTTTGAGAAGTACATAAGGTCATATATATATGTATATATACATATATATATGGCACATGTTCTTAATGAAAAGATGCTCAATGCTCAGTATCGCTCATCATCAGGGAAATACAAATCAAAACTACAATGAGATAGCCAATGAGATAACACCTGACACAGTCAGAATGGCTGAAATTAACTCAGGAAACAACAGATGTTGGTGAGGATGTGGAGAAAGGGGAACCTTATTGTACTGTTGGTGGGAATGCAAACTGGTGCAGCCATTCTGGAAACCAATGTGGAGGTTCCTCAAAAAAATTAAAAATGGAACTACCCTATGACCCAGCAATTGTACTACTACGAATTTATCCAAACGATACAGGAGTGCTGATTCGAAGGGACACATGCACCCCAATGTTTATAGCAGTGCTATCGATAATAGCCAAGTTATGGAAAGAGCCCAAATATCCATCACCTTGTTTTTTAAGGCAGAAAATTAGATTCTTCTGTGACTCTTTTGTTTATACCTTACTTATTAACCACATCAAATCATTTAAAAACTGCCACTAATTATACCTTTCAAACTATGTATATCTCCTTTCTAATGTATACCTTTCTAATACCTTTCAAACTATGTATATCTCCGCCATTCTGTTCCTAGACTTTATCACCATTATCCCTTCCTTGCTGAATGTGATTGCTCTATCTCCCAATTACTTTTTTCTGTTTTCAAATTAATGTTCTCCAATACACTTACATACAGCAGCCAGATAAGCTTACAACTTGCCATTTTTTATTGAGCCATTATTTAGGTTTCCTCTATTCATTTATTTGAACAAATATTTACTGAGCCCCTACTATATGCCAGTCTCATTCCTATGTGCTGATCTTATGGTGATCAACAAAATAAATAAGGTGAGTTACACTGAGCTGCCATGTCAGACCTGGTTGAGAGCAAAATATTGAAGCTGAGAATTAAAGTTCCCAGCAAAATATGAGGACAGAGGATAGAGGGAGGATTTAGGATACAAGTAAATTAAGTCTCTTGCATAGGAAAGATGCTTGACTCTGAGAAATGAGAGATTGCTGTGGCTGAAATACCATAAGTAGAGTAGTGAAAAGAGAAGAAGTTTGCAAGGAAGACAAGGTTCAAATTGCCTTTCATATTGATAAAACTATAAAGTACTGAATGCCTTTAAGAAGGTAACTATTAGCAGATAGTTTATATATTTTTTAAAATCTCTTACCTTCTGCTGTGTCAGGAAAGAAGAGAAGTCAGGAGGCCAGTTAGGAAGCTTTTGCAGTAGACCAGACAGGGAAAAGATCATGTGTCATAGACTATGGAAGTGGCACATATGTTCTACATGTATTTTTGACAGGACAGCCTGATCTCTTGCCATCTCCTCACTTTCTAACCACCCAATTTATCCTGCAGTCATATACTTTATTCCAGTCCTCAGAAGTAGTTTTTCTTTACTTGGACATTTAAAACTCTCCGCTTAGACCATACTTCCTCTGGGAAGCACTATCTTCTTCCATAATATCTTGTGCTTACTGTAAGATAGCACTAATCACTCTTCATCACCATTGCCTGTAGACCTCTCCACTTTATAGTAAGCTCTATATAGGTGAGCCAGTGGCCATGTCAAATTTGTTCCTTCTAGTGTCTCTAGCACCTAATAGATCCCTTAGCACAAAGCAGATACACAATGAATATTTGTTGAGTAGTGTTCATAAAGTTCTCCTTTGCTCTCCCACCCTTAATAAACCTATCAACTCTCCTATTTGATTTCATAGCCTTTAATGTTCATCATTTAAAGTCAAAATACTGTCTGGAAGTAGAGATGAGTTTTTCTTTCCTTTTAAGGAATACTTTTAAGACCTAAAGTACAACAGATATTTTAATGGTAAAAGCTTATTTCAATTTGGCACCTGAGGTAAATGGAAGTAATTTCCACCAAAGGTAAATTAGAGATAATTATTTTCCTTTAAAAAGAAGTATTTTTAGATGAATCAAGTAATAAATGTCTATTATGTATCAAAAAAGGTGCTATTTATTGTGAAAAAATGAATACATCACACCCTTTGCTCTCAATTAGTTTGAAATCTATCTGGAGAACCAAAATTAAGGACAAAATAGTAAACAGAAGATAACTATTAAGCAGATCCTAAATTAAATATTAGTCTGGTGAAAAATAGATAATCACAGGAATACATATAAAGATGGAAGAATTTCTTTTCATAGTAGATGTAGAGGCTTTATTTTCTTATCTTGGCTATGGCCTTCAAGATTGGAACAGGAGAATGGAAGGTGGTAAGAAGTAAATTGTGGCCTGGGGATTAAAAAAGTAAATAAATAAATAAGCATGCTGCCTGAAGTGTTCTTTAAAAGCAATATTGACTAGAATTAAATGGACTTTTTGACATGAATCAAAATATGCTTTGGGCTGCTTGGATGGCTCAGTCGGTTGAGCATCCAACTTCGGAGGTCATGATCTCATGGTTCGTGGGTTCCAGCCCCCACATCGGGCTCTGCGCTGACAGCCCTGAGCCTGGAGCCTGCTTTGGATTTGTGTCCCCCTCTCTCTCTGCCTCTCCCACGCTTGTGCTCTGTTTCTCTCTCTCTCTCTCTATCTCTCTCAAAAACAAACATTAAAAAAAATTTTAAACGTTTTGACAAATACGAAAGAGCACTATCATAATGAGTCTGGCTGATGAAGAAGAGAGAGCACTTTATTTTATACAAGAGGCATGGAAGTACTTGAAATTTCATCAGTGACTTTTATTTATTTCTCTGCTGAAGGATGGTTAGATATTGGTTAGAAACACCCATCCTGGATCATAATAATGGACAGGAAAAATAATAACACAAGATATTTTACAATGAATGTATATAAAGCGTTTAATGAAATATAGTATATTCAAGTACATATATTGAAACTACATCGAACATATTGTTCCTACAGCCAAGGCTTCGGGAAGTTGGCATATTTTATCTTTAGTTATCTTGGGAGATAAGACAAGCCCATTCCGGGTTTGGAAGTGGTGATCAGATTAAGAAAAAAAGCAACATTTAAACACACGTTATTGTTATTGTTTTCTTGAGCATTCTTTTATTTTAATGTCTGGTGGTTAGTCTATTTTCTATGTCACCTATTGGGATAACTTTTTTTATTTTTCTAATGTTTCTATAGTTTTTTTTTTAAATTACATATGCTTATAAGGAAGTTTTCAAACAATAAAGCAAAGCATAAAGAAGAAAAGCCCAACTAAACAAAAACAAATGTGAAAATAGTATCTAAAATCATACCTTTTATATACAACTCATAAAATTTGATGACATTTTTCTAGATTTCTCTTGATGCATGTACACGGCTGGATGGATGGATGGGTGGATGAGTGGAAATGATCCGGAAACAGAATTATACTATCCATGTTATTCTTTTAACTGATTGATTTTATTTGTTTTAAATTGTGGCAAAATGCACATCACATTTACCATTTAACCATTTTCAAGTGTACACTTCAGTGGTATTAAGTACATTCACATTATCGTGCAAATATTACTAGCATCCATCTCAGAACTCTTCATCTTGCAAAACTGAAAATCATACACATTAAACAATAGCTCCTCATTCTCCCTTCCTTTCACCTGTTAGCAACCTCCTTTTTATTTTCTGTTTCTATAAATATGACTACTCTAGGTATCTCATATAAGATGAATCATATAGCCTTTGTTCTTTTGCAACTGTTTTATTTCACTTGACATAGTATCTTCAAGTTTCATCCCTGTTGTAGCATGAATTGGAATTTCCTTCCTTTGTAAGGTTTCATAATATGCTATTGTATATACGCACTACAATTTGTTTATCCATTCCTCTATGGAGGAATACTTGAGTTGCTTTTGGCTATTGTGAATAATGCTATTAGGAACATAAGTGTACAAATAGCTTTTCAAGATCTTGCTTTCCATTTGGGGGAGTATATACTCAGAAGCAGACTTGCCGGATTATATGGTGATTCTACTTTTAATCTGAGGAGGAACAGCCATACTGTTTTCCTTAGCAGCTGCACCATTTTACATTCCCACCAGTTCAGCAGGGTTCTTATTTCTCCATATCCTTGTCTACACTTATTTTCTATTCTTGTTTTGTTTTGTTTTCCTATAGCAGACATTCTAATGGGTAATGAGTGTGAAGTTTTTTTTTCTTTTAATATCTCCCAGTTTTTTTGAAATTTTTTTGAAATTTTGAAATTTTTGAAATTTTTTTGAAATTTTAAACTTTTAAAATTTGAAATTTTGAAATCTTTCTCCCAGAAATGAGAAAGAGGATTGAACAACAGATATAGACATTGCAAATTATAACACCCCCCCACTTTGACATTTATAAACCTGATGGGCTAATTTCTTCATTAGGTTTCTTCTCAGTACTTTTGTTTTTATCTAAGTCATCTTTCATTTTGCTAATTTCTTCTGTATTTCTTATTTTACCAATTTCTCTTTTGTTATGGGAATACATGCATAACATAAAATATTGTCATTTTAATTATGTTATGTGCACGGTTCAGTAGCATTAGGTACATTAACATTTCTGTTGCAAGTGTTATTTTTAATATTATAAGAAACAATGCACAAGTGCTTAAAAATAATATAATTATAAAAGAAAACTAATCCTCTTACTACCTCCATTATTCTTTCCGCCTCACACATCTTAGCCTTAACACCTTTTTTCCACCATACTTAAGAATTTGTATTTCAATATCCTTTAGTGGCTAGGTAACATTATAATCAAAACTCTATATTCACAAATCCCTAATAGTTCTTCAATAAACTACAGAAATATGATGAAAAACAAAACATGAAAATCTAATCAATTCAGTTTCTCCCTAAAGAAAATTACTTTTAATGTTTTATGACTTCCTTTTATCTCATTGTGTGTGTTTTTGTTTGTATCTTTATTATTTACATTATCATACTCTTTTGGGTTCCTGGAATGAATTCCAAAGTGTGTTAGGTGGGACAGAGGTCAGAGGGGCTTCTGCACACAACAAACATTTCCGGGGACACCAGCAGAGTATCTGAGAATCAACCCAGTTCTGACACTATTTACCCAGAGACTGCATCAGAATCCACATGTTAAAGGTTTAGTCCCACAAGACTGTCCCCACCCACTTCATGTATCAGTCACAAGCCCAGGTTATTCCTTGTACTTCTGACCCAGCTGGCTATAGAAGCGAGGTTCTTACAACCCCTGTCTTGGGTTTAATTTGCTAGAGCAGCGTATAGAACTCAGAGGAATATTTTCTTATTAGATCACTGGTTCATTAGAAAAGAATATATAATCCGGAAACATCCAGAGGAAAGAGATGTATAGGGCAAGGTATGGGGAAAGAACGTGGAACTTCCATTCCTTCTTCAGACATGTCACTGTCTCCCAGATTGTGTTCACCAGCCCAGAAGCTCTCTAAATCCCACCCTTTTAAGTTTTATGGAGGCTTCAATTACATATGCATAGTTGATTAACTGCCATTGGCAAATGATTCAATCTCTAGCTCAGGTCATGTTCTCACAGTTCATGAGTTCGAGCCCTGAATCAAGCTCCGCACTGACAGTGCAGGCCTGCTTAGGATTCTCTCTCTACCCCACTTCCCTGCTCACTTTCTCTGTCTCTCAAAACAAATAAAAAACTTCCAAAAAATTCTAAAAAATGATAAAACAAAATTATTCTAAACAATCTAACTTAAAATATGTTCTCTTAGCAATGTTTTCTCTATATTGTAAACATTTCTGCTAAAATTTCTTCTAATATTCAAAGGTTTTTTATTTGATGTGTGATAATTTGGTTAAGCTTCTCTTTTTAAGCTTTTTGGTTAAGCTTTCAACTGGCAATTGCTATTTCATATGAGAGGAGAACCCAGCTACATTCTTCTTCCGAATGTATAGACAACTTTCTAAGCAAAGTTTATTCCATATCTGATTTGTTTAGTCTGCAAATTTGAGACATCACCCTTGATATATGTTAAAATTCCATTCATATTAAATATGCTTTTTGTCTTCCAAAAATTTGCATAATTTATAATTCTAGCTGTGTTAAAATCACAAGATTTCAATTAGTATGTCTTTTTTTAAAATTTTCCATCTAGTATGGCAAGATCTCCTCCATTATTTTCCCCTTTGTATTTGTCTTTAATATTCATCTTGGACTCTGGAGTTGGTACAGTTGTTTAAGACTGTTGGTTGGGGCATCTTGGTGGTTCCATCGGTTGAGCATCTGACTCCTGATTTTGGCTCAAGTCATGATCTCACAGTTCAGCTCATGAGTTCCAGCCCCACATCAGATTTTGTGCACTGATTTCTCAGAGCCTGCATGGGATTCTCCCTCTCTCCCTCTCTCTCTACCCCTCCCCTACTCATGCTCTCTCTCTCTCTCTCTCTCTCTCTCTCAAAATAAATAAATAAACTTTAGTTGGTATACTCACGAATTTTTTTTATTTGGATAAGTGTAATAAATATAGCATATATATACTGAAAATAAAACAATAACTATATATATATCCTTTAATTAACTCATACTTTCATTAATTCACAAATAGCTACTGCTTTTTCTATGCATATTATATACACCGAGAATACTGAGATAGTCAAACAGTTCCACTCTGTTTCAAGATACTCAGTGTGAAATGAAATAAACTTTGCAACATAGGCGCGCGCACACACACACACACAAACACACATTTACTTATTTAATATAGTAGTAAGATGCCAGCTATAAAATAAGAATACACAATATAATAAAGACTTGGACAAAGTGGCAATTTTTGATAGTAATGTCAGGGAATAGTTTGTTTGGGGACATGATATTTGAGCTAAAATTTTATGGATGAAAGGAGACGACTGCATAAAGATCTGAGCAAACTTTAATGGTCATTAGTCTAAAAAATTCTTTAACTTCCACTTATAGTTATGACAGATGAGCTTATGTCAGAACAACCTTCCAAACTGATTATATAAACAGCATAAAATGCATGAAACAGCTGCTTAAAGTCATGGAAGAGCAATCAAGGAGGCAGGATTTTAGGATCTGATTTGAGGGAGAAGAGAAGAAAGTTTACGTGATCACTTTTTTCCCCATTTCATTAACTGACTCATAGGTGTGTGAGACCTAGAAGCTGAGAAAGAAGTCTCAGCTCAAAGCTCTCTGCGGTCTTGCGGGTGAGGGAAGAGAGGAATTGGACTTCAGTTTTCTAAAGACTGCCAGTAGAATGAGCCAGTCTGAAAGAAAAAGTATTATCAGAAATGTGTGTCAGAGACTTTTGCTTAATTTTCCATTCAAAGCATTTTCTAGATCTTATGGTGTATAGGACAAAAGGCAAATAAGCCAAGCAGAAAATAGAAAGTGAAGTCAAAAACCAAAGCAGATCTTGAACAGTCTTATTGTACAGGAAACAAAAATTGCAAATTCAAGAACCAGCAATGAATAAGGGCCATGGTATGTGTTCTAGGCTTGCGGTTGAGATGCCTAAAAGGATATACCCGTGAACTACACACAAACTAGACTTAGAACCACCTCCACGAAGATCGAAATCCATCTCTAAGACATCCCAAACCATGACTAGACCAAAGAGAAATGCCTTATTCTGCTTTCCTCTATTTGCTGGCAAGGCTAAGAAAAAATTATTCAGGCACTTGCTGAAGAATAACAAGGCAAAGAGACAACAATTGGTTTTTATAGTATGAAAGAGAAATGAAGCTCTGAGTACACTAAGGAAAAAAATGGAAATTTATCACCAAATGGCGGAATGAGAAGAAATCATTGGATGGAGAATTAGTAAGAGAAACAACTAGGTAAGGGAGGATTCTGGTTAAACTGACTTGATGAGATTCTTGCTAAACGTGGACTCTAGGTGAATGGAGATAGAAGCCCGAGGCTGAGACTAGTCAAGTAGAGAGCTCAGAGGAGCCTGAATAAAGTTTGATCAAGGAGAAAATGTTTGTCACCAGAAAATGTGGAAACTATTTTCTAGAAACAGATAAAGTCATATAGAGCCTCGACATTGCTTTTGTACATAGTGAAAAAGTGAACAGACAAAACCAATGAGAAAAATTAAAAAGAAAAAGATGAAAATTGGAAAGCAGACACAGAACCAAGGCAATTTCAGATATTGATATGTCAAAAACTTTAAATTACAATGATTTGTATGCTCAAAAAACAGATGCTAAAAAGGAAAATGTCATTAAAATATCAAAATGAGTAAATAAAAGATGAAATGAAAATATTAGATTTTAAAATTATAATTAAAATTAAGAATTCAATATACCAATTAAATGGTCAAAAGGAAGATTTGTGACCTGGATGGTACATCAGTGGAAAACATCCACACTGAAACACAGCCAGAAAAGGATGGAAAATACAGAGAAGGATGTGAGATCCACAGAGTATTGTCAAAGTTCTGATGTATACACCATGGCCATTTCAAGAGGACAAGAGAGACATAATGGAGAAAACATGTTTGAAAAAATACTGGCTGAGACATTTTCAAAAATGGTGAAATACATTAATCCTCAGGTAGAAGCTCTGTGTGCCTTTCAGAATATGAATTCCCAGGAAATCTTAATGAGAAACATTATTGTTTGACTGTAGAATGCCAAAAACAAAAATAAAACTCAAAGACAGTTAGTGGAAACCACAACAATGGATTATTTTTTAAAAATCAGTAATGAGAGAGACAAATGACTTAGACAAAACCTCAAAAAAATTATCTCAAATGAGTGGAAAGAACAGAAGAACTAATTTAGATTTCTGTATTCAGCTAATATGATTTATAATGAAGGCAAAAAAATGTGCTAATGTAAATAAAACCTGATAGACGTTCTGTTTCTGAGCCTCATTCAAAGAATACGAACATATGAACTAAAAAAAACACACAGTTCTTTAATTTTTTATGTATGTGTATACTAGTATTAATAGTCCAAATATAGATTCAACCCATATTTTCATCAATAGTATAATACTACATAAATAGAAGAATAGTTATACAATGTCATCATCTGTTTTCGGGCTAATCCAGACTGAGTTCAGCGGGAGTGGTTATCTCTACTTCACGTTTTTCAAATCTTTCTTCTCCAAGATAGCTTGCCCTAGCATATTTTTCTCGTGTCAGTGGAAGTCTACACACAAGTGTTTTTCAAACCATTATGTCAGGGCCGCAAACATGGCCAAAGTAGGTATTTTAGCTGACTCAAAGACTCTTTGGTAAGAGCAGCTATAAAGACACCTACTGAGGGGCGATGATACAAATAGCATTGAATAAGTTGAATCTGTAGAGTAATCTAGCTTAACGTAATTCATTTTTTTCTTTAATTTATAAAAAATAATTCCCTGATTAGCTGGAGGCATAGAAGAATTATGGTTCTGTCAAATGTAGGTAAGTTCAAATTTGTAACATTTGTGAAGCATTTATAATCTTAGCCATGATCTTCACAACTCTATCCTCATTACTGACCTCAGGAATAGAGTATGACATGAAAATTCCTTAAATACTTAAATCAAAGAGATTTATATACCATACCCACCATTTTCCCCTTTTCTATAGGAAAAATGACAGATTTGTTTTTAAAATTTTAGTTAACACACAGTACAATACAGATTTCAGGAGTAGAACTCAGTGATTCATCACTTATGTACAATACCAGTGATCATCACAACAAGTGACCTCCTTAATACCCATCACCTATCCAGCCCATCTCACACCCACCTCCCTCCATCAACCCTCAGTTTGTTCTTCATCGTTTAGAGTCTCTTGCATGTTTCCCTCTCTCCTCTCCCCGCCCTGCCACTTCCCATATATTCATCCATATATGAGCGAAATAATATAATTTTTGTCTTTCTCTGATGGACTTACTTCGCTTAGCATAATACATTCCAGCTCTATCCACGTCATAGCAAATGGAAAGATTTCATTCCTTTTGTAAGTAACATTCTATTGTATTAATATACCATTTCTTCTTTATCCATTCATTAGTTGATGGACATTTGGGCTCTCTCCATAGTTAGGCTATTGTTGATAATGCTGCTATAAATATTGGGATGCCTGTACCCCTCCAAATCTGTATCTTTGTATTCTTTGCATAAATACATAATAGTACAATCGCTGAATCACAGGATAGTTCTACTTTCAGTTTTTTGAGGAATCTCCATACTGTTCTCCAGAGTGGCTGCACCAGTTTCTATTCCTAACAACAGTGTAAGAAGGTTACCCTTTCTCTGCATTCTCGCCAGCACCTGTTGTTCCTTGTGTTGCTAATTTTAGCTGTTCTGACAGGTGTGAGTGAGGTGGTATCTCATCATGGTTTTTATTTGTATTTCCCAAACTGGACTGCTTTCTTATACCTTATACAAAAAAGAAATTCAAAATGGATGAAAGTCGTAAACGTGAGGCAGAAAGTCATCAAAATTCTAAGAGGAGAACACAGGCAGCACCCTCTTTGACCTCAGACAAAGCAACTTCTTACTAGACATGTTGCTAAAGGCAAGGGAAACAAAAACAGACATGAGATATTGGGACTTCATCAAGGTAAAAAGCTTCTCGGGACATCTGGCTGGCTTAGTCAAACATCTGACTCTTGATTTCAGCTCAGGTTATGATCTCATGATTTGTGAGATCAAGTCCCGATTTGGGCTCTGCACTAACAGCATGGAATTTGCTTGGGATTCTCTTTTTCCCTCTCTGTCTTCCCCTTCCCTGCTCTCTCTCGCATGTCCATGTTTATTCTTTCTCTCTCTCTCTCTCTCTCTCTCTCAAAATAAATAAATATACATTTATATTTAAATAAATGTGTTTCTATGCAATGAAGGAAACAATCAACAAAACTAAAAGGCAACTGAGGGAATGGGAGAAGATATTTGTAAATGACATATCTGATGAAGGGTTAGTATTCAAATTCTATAAAGAAGTTATCAAACTCAACACCCAAAAAACAAATAACTCAGTTAAGGAATGGGCAGAAGACATGAACAGACACAAAGAAGACATCCAGATGACTAGCAGACACATGAAAAGATGCTCAAAGTGACACATTCTTTTTTTTTTACTTCATTTTCTTTTTCTTTTTCTTTTTTATTTTTTTAATATATGAAATTTATTGTCCAATTAGTTTCCATACAACACCCAGTGCTCATCCCAAAAGGTGCCCACCTCAATACCCATCACCCACCCTCCCCTCCCTCCCACCCACCATCAACCCTCAGTTTGTTCTCAGTTTTTAACAGTCTCTTATGTTTTGGCTCTCTCCCACTCTAACCTCTTTTTTTTTTTTCCTTCCCTTCCCCCATGGGTTTCTGTTAAGTTTCTTAGGATCCACATAAGAGTGAAACCATATGGTATCTGTCTTTCTCTGTATGGCTTATTTCACTTAGCATCACACTCTCCAGTTCCATCCACGTTGCTACAAAAGGCCATATTTCATTTTTTCTCATTGTCACGTAGTATTCCATTGTGTATATAAACCACAATTTCTTTATCGACAAATTCTTAATCTCATGTACATCCAACCTCAATTTATCTGTTTAAATTTCCTTTTACTTATCCGTATAAATTACTCGGTCAATTGATGATACCTTTTTTCATATATAAAAAATTACTAAACTTTTTACATCAACATGAAAACATCAAGTTTTCTCTCTCGTTTGTCTTTGTGCTTGTGTGAGTGTGAGGGTGTATTTGTTCATCTATCTCCAGTCCAGAATGTCATTAACATTTTACACAAGTTAGATCCAATCACATACTGAAAATTCTAGGTGAAGGTCCCCTCAGCTCCTAAGGAACTATTTGTACAAAACTCAGTTCAGTATTTATTACCACATACTTGTTATTGCTGTTTATTTTTCTTTGACAGACAGAAAGACCAGAGGAGAGGGGCATAAGGAGGGGGAGAGAGAGAGAGAGAGAGAGAGAGAGAGAGAGAGAGAATCTCATGTAGGCTCCATGCCTTGTGTGGAGCCCCACATGGAGCTCCATTCCACAATGCTATGGTCGTGACCTGAGCAGAAATCAAGAGTCAGATGCTTAACTAACTGAGCCACCAGGTACCCCCCAACTATTGCTATTTTTTGAATATTATTAAATGACATCATTACTCATCAAATTTTCTAATAAATTAATTATTAAATTTTTCTTCTCCTCAACTAGTGAATTGCTGAAAACAATTTAATTGACAAGAGTTAAGAAAAGGTACCCATTCTCTCCTGTTAACCCTTTGTTCAATTAATGATCTTATCATCCAATCTGCTATATTCAATTTGCCATCTCTAATGCATTCTTCAAATTGATCCCCACATGATCTTTCCAAGACACCAATTTTGTCATATTTTTGAAGTCTCAGCTCTATTAATGTAAAGCAATCTATTATCTAGACTCTGCAGTCATTTAACATCTTTCCTATCTCACTACCTGTATATAATTCTGATCCCAAATGATTTGATTAGATGGCACTCTTTGCACTTACATTACCCACAAAATAACTCTATCTGCATTAATTCATAATTACTTGTACCACATTGGAAAGTAAGTAATTTTGTGTGTAGAATAGGGAGAGGTAAGACAGGGAGACAGAAAAGGAGGAAGAGGAGGAGAAGAAGAAAGAGAAAGACAAGGATAAGGAGAGGAGAAGTAAAAGAAGAGGAGATGGGAGAGATGGGAGGAGAGAAGGAAAGAGACAATGCCCAGTGAAGAAGTTTTGTCCTAACCACTCTTATGTGCTTAGCAGCTTACAGAAGGCCTAAAGTAGAAACTTGCTTTGGATTGTCTGTTGTCTACTTGGCACCTTCACCATTGTCTTTTTAAGTCACTTCTGCATTCCCAAAAGGAATATGGAAATTCCGTTTTACAGAATTTCTCTCCCTTGTTGCCATGTTAGAGAGGAGAAATTCATGGGGGAGTGGTAGACAAAATGAAAAACTATTATTCTATGAAGTAATTGTTGCCAGACATAGGGACATATTTAAGTTCGACAAACCTTCAAGGGTGCTATTAGAGCAACTTCCATTTTCTTCCTGGAGACACTCGGTGAAAACGTTCTCAAAAATTCTTAAGAACTGCATCCGTTTCTAAAAAAACAATGCATTAGGCTGAGGTTTTCACAGTCTGGTTCTATGACCTGGAGGCTGCTACTTCCTTGATTTTTCTTGATGCATGACTTGGTATATATCCTTCACATGTGACTTCTCTAAACTGTATTTCAATTCCTGCAAAGTTTTATTAACCACGACTCTTATACTATAGAGCAAGTGGAGTATTTAGTTTTCCTTTTTGAGCTTAAAATTATACAAATAGTTTCTCAAATAAATTATTTTACATTGAACTAAGCTATTCTGTGCTTATCAAAAGTTTGGTATTATCATACTTGGTATTAGTGCGTGATTAATCCAGAGATAGTAAAGATGTTAAGGTATGTATGCATGTGTATGTAGATAGATAGAATTTAGATTAGATAGATAAATAGATAGATAGATAGATAGATAGATGATAGAGACAGAAAGATAGATATTCTTTTAAATTTCAGTTCCTGATTAGACATTAAAAACAATAACTTAAATTATTTTAGTCTATAGCTAAATTGAAACATTGATACAATCACGTAACATTTCATTTAATAATCATTGACATTTTGTACTTAGACATTGTAACTCCATAATTTATAATGAATATAACACTATACAGCTTTTTTATTAAGCATAAACTTCTAGAAAGTAGTATATTACAAAGTATAATAACATTTAACATATCGACCTGGTAATTCCCGAAGTTTTATATTGTGAGCACCTTAATTTTACTATCACTATGATTATTTGCCGGACACTTATGTATTCACACTTTATCACCAATAAATCTTCAGACATAGCTAGGCATGTTGGGCAGAATAATGATACTCCTCCCTCTGCAATATTGTCCATATCTTTTTTTTTTAATCTCTGGAACCAGTGAATATATTAGGTCACAAGACAAAAAGAATTAAGGTTGCAGATGGAATTAAAGTTGTTAATCAGCTGATGCGGAAATGGTGGTATTATCCTGGATCATCGAAGTGGTTTTAATGTAAGCATAAGGAGCCTTATAAATGCACAAGGGATGCAGGAGAGAGAGAGAGTCAAAGAGATGTCAACATGAGAAGGACTTGATCTGACTTTGTTGGCTTTGAGTATGGAGGAATGGGACCACACGCCATGAATTGTCATTGGCTCCTAAGATCTGGAAAATAAGCATAAAGGATTTTCCCTGAGAGCATCCAGAGGGAATATAGCCCTCTATAAATCTTGAATTTAACCCAGTTAGACTTATTTGACACTTTTGGCTTCCAGAATTTTCAGTAATCAATTTGTGTTGTTTTAAGCTCTGAAGGTTGTTGCAACTTGTTATTACAGAAATAGGAAACTAATAAAATAGGATGTATTCAGAGTGCATAAAATCATATACAAGTGCCACCAATAACATTGAAGTACTTTTTGAAACCACTAAATATTCAAGACACATAAGATACTGGTCAATGAAGATGAATGAAAGGCATGAATGAAAGTGCGATATGTAGCCCTTTGCATTAAATATTTCTCCTAATGTGCATAGATTGTTAAAATAATGTATAACTGGTCAAGGCTGCAGGATGAAATTGAGTTTAGATTGAGTGGAATGACATTTGATTTTAAAATTGTGTATTTCCACTTTAGCATATTTCCAGAAAAAAATAAATTAGCATCCACTTCTTTAAAAGTCACATATTTTTTTAAAAAATTAAATAAAAACAGCTATTTTAAATGGATTATTTTTTATTATGTGCCCCAAATTAACATATCTTATTACTAAAATTGATATGTGTTTCACTAAATTATAGAGGTACTATCATTAAATTCTCATTTTCATCATGTTTTATGTGTGTGTTTGGCCAAACTGAGCCATAATGGTAGAAACTAATCTATGTATGTTACCAAACATTTGGTTACACAATCAAATTTATAATTATGGAAAAAAAGTATATGAATGAAAGAAGTAGTTTATGATAATAGGTGCACTCAGCCTGGGAAATAAAGTGGTAGAAAACAATACCATACATTTGTAGTATAATGGAGATTTTTTTCCCTCTGTTCAGCTTATTTCACTATAGCAGTATAAGTACATTAGAGCCATATTTGCATTTCATTAGACCATGCAAATAATGATAAAAATTAAACAGGAGAAACAAATGGAAATAGTGCTCTATAATTTAAAAAGAAATGTCTCTACAAATTTTATCTCATAAATTTCTAATGTAACCAATTTATAGGATTAAAAAAAACATACCTCCATGAATTAACAGAAAGGAAAAAAATCTAATCTCTATGTTAACCTTCTATTTTATTACTGGGCTTACAACTATTGTATCCATTGTTATTAAATAACATCAATGAAAAATATAGCTTCTTTGTAGCATGTGATTTTGTAAAGCAAGCCAAACAAAATTCATTTGGACATAACCTCAGAGTTTCAAAATAATACATTTCCTAGTTCAATGATATCTTACACCATACCTTTCTTACATTTAATTTTGTCCTCTCCAATATTTCTTCAACAAGTAGTTTCATGAAAACATTTCATTTCACTTCTCTGGAAACTACTGCCAACAACATGCAAACTCCTTAGTTTAAGACCCATTTACATCCTTCCCACCAGTCTCCCTTCTCAAACTCTGCACTTCAACCAGTAAATTATGGCAACCCCAAGTATGTTATCTTTTACCTCTTATTTTTATGCACGTGCTCTTACTGTTGCCTATTAAATGACTTATCGTCACCTACATGCATTCTTAATCTGAACCTGCTTAGATCAAATTTCTTACTGGCACTGTATTCATGATTCTATTTTTCTCTTATGTTTTTACGTTTAGTTACAACAAAATCTACCAATTCTTCTAATTCTGTTTTATATCGGATAAGAAATCCTTCCCCTAATCCTAGGGATGCAATCCCTAATTTCAATGTAGTCTTCCTGAAAAATTAAACCAAAATATTGGCATTATTTAATTTATGACTGAGTATTTTGTATCAAAAAGAGCATGTACATTTTATTTATTTGATATTCTTAAGAAAATTTGTTTTCACAAAGTTATGAAAGACTGTTGGCAGATATGTAATTATGCTTTAAATGTTTGAAATTCTACTTTAAAGAAATTTTCAGAAATTTCTGCCTTAATCTGGTCGGTAAATACATCATACAAGTTTTCTTATGCAAAGAAAGATATATTAGCGTTGAGATAAGACCGTGTAAAATTTTCTAAAATATGTATTTTATCTTACTACTTTATCTAACTTAAGCAATATTACTTATACTTACAACCTTCCTAATATGTTCTACAATACAAGAAAATTCTTGTGGAATCTTGGAGCACAAGACACGTGCTTAAAAGAGGAATAAAAGAATTGGGTGAATTTATCCTTAGTAGACAAGATTGAAGAGAATTTAATGAGTGGCTAGGGAGGATCAGACCTAGCTTCATTTTCATTCTGTTACCTATCAGAATTTTTTTATATTATAACTTACGGATTCTTTTTCTATCTAAGTTTTCCACCTTATGTTATTTTAGCTTCCATGATTTCTTCATAATTAATATTAAGAAAATGCTTAAATAAAACAAAAGCAACAAACATCTAACCTCAGAAAATGCCAAATGAATGGTAGAAGACAAGAAATTAAGTGAATACCATTTTATACCACTCTTGTCAAAGATGAAAAGTGAGGGGCGCCTGGGTGGCTCAGTCGGTTAAGCGGCGGACTTCGGCTCAGGTCATGATCTCGCAGCCAGTGAGTTCGAGCCCTGCGTCGGGCTCTGTGCTGACAGCTCAGAGCCTGGAGCCTGTTTCAGATTCTGTGTCTCCCTCTCTCTCTGACCCTCCCCCATTCATACTTTGTCTCTCTCTCTGTCTCAAAAATAAATAAACGTTAAAAAAAAACCAAAGATGTAAAGTGATCCTCCTAATCCCTTCCTTCCTTCCTTCCACCCTCTCTCTCCCTTCTTTCTTTCCTTCTTTCCTCCCTCCTTTCCTCCCTCTCTTTCTTGCTACTATAAACAGTTTAACACCTGCTGAATTAGAAAAATGCTTTGAAATATATAATGGAGCAGACTGTTAGGAGGCCTACAGGATCAAGCAAGCAAGCAAGCAGAATTATGAAACAAGGAAGTCCCATCAGAAGAGTTAAACCACAGGTATGGGTAATATATGTGTAAAGACTGTTATAATAAATAAAGAATCAGCACGAAACAGAACTTCCTAGGAGCTTTCTTTGGAATAAGACACTATTTACTTTGACATGGAAATTTAAACAAAGAATCTAAGATGGGAGGACAGAATCCATAACTGAAAAATTTTGTTCTTCCTAAAGCATTGTTTAATTTCATGGATGATTGAGATTTTTCATTTCAAAATATATTCAATTCTCTAAGAAATTTACTTGTCTTTAAAATGTCCACTTCTGTTAACATGCACAAATAGAGATCCACAAAGGCTGGTCACATATACAATAATTAAAACAAAGATAATTTTAGTTTGCTTAAAGATGGATGATTCCATTTATGAGAATGCAAGCACACCTAAAATTGAGAATGAAGCAATATGTATTTCTGACAATTCTAAGGGCATTTTAATAAGAGTTGTTTCACTTCATTAACATTAGCTCTTTTATTTAAAGCTGAAATTGAGTAAATGAATTCATGATGCCTTTCGTTTCATGTGCACATATAATGTGATTAACCATACATTCAAGATATATGCCTAATTTTACTGAATTTTTATTCCAATATTTTATTTATCAGGTAATGATCATATCATAGATAGAAATGATTTAAACTGTAGTATTGCATAATAGAATTATGATTTTTGTGATATTTTCCCACTACTTTAGGTACTAGACAGCAAACACAGACAGTACTCCAGAGATACATAGCAAGAATTTGACTTGCAGGGAATTATGTTGTATTTGATAATGTGTGTCTTCATTTTCCTATTTTTGGTAAATTTTTAGTTGAATTAAAATACGTAGGGGCACCTGGGTGGCTCAGTCGGTTGAGCTTCTGACTTCGCTCAGGTCATGATCTCACGGTCCGTGAGTTCCAGCCCCGCGTCCGGCTCTGTGCTGACAGCTCAGAGCCTGGAGCCTGCTTCCGATTCTGTGTCTCCCTCTCTGTCTGCCCCTCCCCCGTTCATGCTCTGTCTCTTTCTGTCTCAAAAATAAATAAATATTTAAAAATTTAAAAAAAAAATATGAACTAAGAAGCACATAAATCTTGGGACACCTTGGTGGCTCAATCAGTTAAGCATCTGACTCTTGATTTCAGCTCAGGTCATGACCTCACAGTTCGTGGGTTTGAGCCCTGCATTGGACTCTGTGCCCAGAGCTCGGAGCCTGCTTGGGATTTTCTCTCTGCCCCTCTCCTGCTCATGCTCTCCCTCTCTGTCTCTCAAAATAAATAAACATTGAAAATAAAAAGCAGTACATAAATATTATATGTAAAGACAGATGAACTGTCACAAAGTAAACACACATGTGCTATTATTACCTAGATTTGAAAAAAAAAAAAAGATAGAATATTACCAGAACCACAAATAATACTTTGGAAGTTTTCTCTAAATGCAACCCTCTCAGTAACAAGCACTCTTATGATTTCTATCACCACACATTACTTTTGCCCTTTTCACTTCATCTAAATGGAGTCATACAGTATATACTTTTATATAGTTAGATGTTTTTATACAATTCTATGACATGAAATTCTTTTCCATTAGCTCATTTTTTTTTTATTGCTGAATATCAATTGTTTGGCCACAAAACAACTTATGTATAAACCTAATGATAGGCAGTTAGTTGCTTCTAGGTTTTTTTGTTTGTTAAAAATAATGATGCTGGAACCATAATACTTATGCCTTTAAAAATATGTGTGTGTGTATGTGTGTGTACACGCATATATATATTATATACACACACACACACATTGAATATATTTCTAAAAGTGAAATTGCTAGAACTTAGAGTATGCATGTGTTCAACTTTTGTATATGTTGCTGAAGAGTTTACTGAAGTGTTTCTACCATATAGAATCTCATCTCCTGTATATAATACTTCCTGTTACTCTACTTCAACAGTGATTGTGAGTCTCTGTCTTTTTAAATATTAACCATTCTGGTAGTAGCATTTCACATTGGCTTTAATTTGCTTTACCTGGTACATAAACTAGGATGTGCAACTTGCCATTTCCTTATTGGTTATGTGAATACCACTGTGAAGTGATTGTTCACGTCTTTTCTCACATTTTCCTATTGGCTTGTCTTTTTATGTGATTGAAGAGATCCTGCATATATTTAAAATATTAGAACCTTGTTGGTTGTATCAAATATTATCTCTAACATCATACATTTTCACTCTACTGGTGATACCTTTAGATTAACAAATATTCTTAATTTAATGGAATCCAATCTGTCAATCTTTTATATGATTGAAGGCATTTTGTGCCCTGTTTCACAAAACGTTGACTTACACCAAGTCATAACAGTATGTTTCCATATTAACATCTGACATCTATATGTTTCACTTTTTACATTTAGATATACAGGATATATTGAATTCATTTTTATATGTACGCTAAGATAGAAGCCAAGTTTCACTTTTTTTATTTATGTACCCAGTTGATCCCATATCATTTAGTAAAACCTCTATGTTTCCCAGAAAATTTGATAATTTTACCTGTCAGAAAATAAGGGAACATATATGAGGAGATCGTTCTAAACTGTCTGCTCTGTTTCATTGGTTTTATTGTTGTCCCTCTGTGGTATTGTCATATTTATATTAGCCTCACAACAATTTTGATACCTGATCATGTTATTCTTCCTCAAGTGGTTTTCCTATTTTCAGCTTTTTTTTTTACCTATAATATTTTAAAATCAGGCCACTAATTAACACACATGCACACCCACACATATACACACATCTGCTAGATGGTAATTGCATTTACTTTCTGTCTAGCATAAATATAGCAATAATTAATGTACTCGGATTATTGAGTCTTCCAATTGAGTCTTCCAATATATTCCTATATTTATAAAGATCTTATATTTCTTTCAACAATTTTGCGTGTGTGTGTGTGTGTGTGTGTGTGTGTGTGTAGATGTCTTACAGTGCTACATTCACTTAATTTTGCGTATAACATTGTGAATGGTAATATTTCTAAAGTTTTTATTTTCTGTTTCCTGCTTTCATGTGGACAAACAATTGGTGTTTGTATATCAACTTTGCAGCAGGCTGAGTTCTCTCATCAATTGCAAGAATTTATCTGAAGATTCTTAGGTCTTCTACATACGGTCATCTTACCTGCAAATAATGACAATCTTATTTCCTTATTCCTTCTCCTATCATTTGCATTTCTTACTATTTATTTATTACCTTGGCTAAGTCCTCTGGCATAATTGTGAAGAGGCATGGCTATGTGGTGATAGAGAGTATTCTGGTCTCTTTCTGGAATGAGAATATGGTTCTGACTTTCGCTGTGCATTTTCAGTATCGCTGGATACTTCAGTCTTTCACTTTTTTCCCACACTTTCAAAACGAATAAGGTTAGGAGGAGCTTGGGAAGTTAAGTGGTAGAAAGAAAAGGAGGAAATTATTGCCATATTGATTGTCTTAATATATAACTTATTCTGAAAAAATATTCCACACCTTTATACCTGTATGTTGATGTAGAAAAAAAAGTTTGATCAATCCTGTGGAAGGAGATTATCTCTTGAAATTTGAGATTTATAGTACTCTAAAAGCCTGCGGTAGGTACAAAGAAATTGATTTTGTATTGAGACTTCAAGTTAGGTATCTTTTAAATTTATGGCTGATTTAAGTAATGAAAAACATCCTTAAAGAGAATTGGGGATTATAAGAGATATTATTGCTCTGGCCAAAAAATGAAAAAAGCTAGTGTGTTACTGATTATTTCAACATTAAAAAAAAGAAACAAAAAAAAATGTAACAACTTAAAACTTGTCTCTGCTGAAGGAACAATGTATCTTTTAACTGTTTTGTTACCCAAATATTTAATATTCCAGTTTCTCCAAAGTGCAAACATTTTTATGCAAATGAGTTTTCTATGATTAAATAAAAGTATCACACACACAAATACATATTTCCTCCAGATATTCAAGTTGCACAGTCTTCTCAGTCTTTTTTATTGTTGTTAATGTGTTGATTTTTTTAAATGTTTATTTATTTTGAGAGAGAGAGAGAGAGCACGAGAAGGGAGAGGAACAGAGAGAGAGTGGGAGAGAGAACCCCAAGCAGGCTCTGCACTGTCAGCACAGAGCTTGACACTGGACTTTATCCCACAAATGGTGAGATCATGACCTGAGCTGAAATCAAGTCAGATGCTTAATCAACTGAGCCACCCAAGTGCCCCATTAACGTGTTGATATTAAAACTGTAAACCCACCTTGATTTCCTGGAATAAATGTAAATTGAGTTTTAGGGGGGTAGGTGGGAAGTAAGGCTTCCACGAGTATTGGATTTTACCTGGGTGGTGAGACCCAGATTCCTTACAGAAGGGTCTGGGGAGAAGGATGGACCTCGGCACACAGAGCACCCAGGCATTTCTCATGTCAGCACTTTCTTGCCTTCCCTGAACACTGTAGAATTCACAAGATCCTGGGAGACGGGCTGGCCGCAGCATTTTGGCCTGATTCTACCACCTCTGAGCCACCCCTGGTCCCTGATGCTCAGCTCATCCTAGCTTGCCTTCTCCTTGCCTCTCCTTCAGGACCTCTTGGAAGAAAGGCTTCCATATTTTACGATAATTGTGATGTTTGCTATCGGCTGCTTGGTAGACAACCCTTTATCTAATTAAGGCACTACTCCTTTATTCCTTCTTTAGTTCTTTACCTTTCTTTACTTCTTTAAATCATGAATGCTCTGGGCACCTCACTGGTTCAGTCGGTTAAACAACCAACTGTTGACTTCCACATAGGTCATGATCCCCAGCGGTGGGATTGAGCTCCACCCTGGACTCATGCTGAGTATGCAGGCTGCTTCACCCCCATTTTTTTGTGGTTTTTAAATTTTCAAACTAAATATAGGGATATGCAGATATGTTTTTATTGTAGTATAATACCCATAATGTAAAAGTTACCATTTTAACCATTTCAAAGAGTAGAACTCAGTGGCAGTAAGTATATTTTCAATGTTTTATAGCTGTCATGACTGTTTATTTCATTTAACCACCCCAAAAGGAAACCCTGTAATCAATGCATTAAGCAATTATTCTCCATTCAACTCCTCCCCATCCTCTGGCAGCCACTACTATGCTTTTGTCTCTGTGGATTTGCCTATTACGAATATAAATACTATACTGGGCAATATGTCACGATACTATACAATATAGAACTTGACATAATGTTTTTAAAGATCATCTATGTTGTAGGATCTATAAGAACTTAATTTCTTTTTTCAGGGCTGAATGGTATTGGATGATACAGCTAAAGGGCATTTGGTTTAGTTATTCATCAGTTGATGGATATTTAAGTTGTTTGTACCCTTATCAATTGTGAACAGTGCTGCTATAAATACTAATGTGCACATTTGTGTTTGACTGCCTGATTTCAGTTCTTTTGGGTGAATACATCCAGTGGACTTGCTATGACATATGGTAATTCTATGTTAATCTTACTGGGGATTTGCCGACCTGAACCATTTTATTATATTCCCACTAGCAACGTGACAGGGTTCTGGTTTGCCTACTTTTGCCAACACTTGTTACTTTCCCTTTTGTTTTTCAATTTTTTTTTATTACTGTTATCCTACTTAGGTGTGAAGTGGTAGGTCAATGTAGTTTTGATTTAAATTGCCCTAAAAACTAATGACGTTAAGGATCTTTCCATGTGCATGTTGACCTTTCCTGTATCTTTTTGGAGAATTATCTAGCTTTTACCATGTTTTGTAAATTGTGGGTTGTCTTCTTGCTTTTGAGTTATAAGAATTTGTTTAGATTATTGGATGTTTAGATTCACATTTTTTTATCAGATTTATGTGTGTTTTCATTATCTCCTGCTAACTTGTGGAAATTTATCATCATATAAATATTTTCAAAGATATAAATTTTGTTTTTTTTTAATGTTTATTCATTTTTGAGAGACAGAGAGACAGAATATGAGCAGGGTAGGGGCAGAGAGAGAGGGAGACACAGAATCTGAAGCAAGTTCCACACTCTGAGCTGTCAGTACAGAGCCCAACATGGGGCTTGAACTCATGAACCATGAGATCATGACCTGAGCTGAAGTTCAACCAACTGAGCCACCCAGGCACCCCCTAAATTTTGGCTTTGTTGAGATTTTTCTGCATTTTACAAGCTTTAATGTCTTGTATTTTTACTATTACTTCATTAATATGTTTTATTAATATCCTTGAGATTTTTTCTTTGACCTGGTGATTGTTTAGAAGTGTAGTGTTTAATTATCCAGCATTGGATTTGGAGATTTATTCTATTACAAATAGAAAAGATATTTTATAAGGCGATTGATCCTTAAACAGTGTTTTAGTCTTGTTTACAGTGAAGTGTAGTTTCAATTTTGATAAGTGTGAGATAATAGAAAAATATATATTGGTCTCTTCCCCTGTTCCTGATACAGAACTCTTAAAACCCTCATAATTTCTTGGGTGATAAGAGCTTAAGGAGTATCTTTTGTTCTGTCATTAGGTTTTTGACCTGGTTCCTGATATAGGGTTTCTGAAAACCTTATAATCTCCTGGGGAACAGGAGTTGTAGCAAGGCGACTCTGGGTGGGCTCCTGGATGGCTCTGGGAAGAAGGCTGGACACCAGAAAAACAGTCATAATTAGAAGCTTAAAGTTTTCAGCTGTGCATTCCATTCTCTTGGGAAGAGAGGACTAAGAGTGGAGCTAATGATCCATCATTCTCACAGAATGAGGCCCTCAGAAAATTCCAAAAGTAAGGGGCTCAGACAGTTTCTAGGTGGAGAAACATGTTTCTACCAAGAGGGGCACATATCCCAACTCCACCGGGCAGAAGATTTTGTGCTAGCAACTCTCCCAGACCTTGCCCTGTGTATCTCTTCATTTGCCTGTATATCTGCATCCTTTATCATATCCTTTAATAAACTGGTAAATGTAAACAAATGTTCCCCTGAGTTGTGTGAGATGCTTTAACAAATTAATAAAACTTGAGAAGGGTGTTGTGGAAACCTCAATTTATAGCTAAATTGAACAGATGTTGTGGGCAACCTAAGGACCTACTTCTTGAGATTGGCCTCTGAAGTGTGGGGGGGGGGGCAGTCTTGTGGGACTGAGACCCAGTGGGATCTGACTCTATCTCCAGGTAGGTAGTGTCAGAAATGAGTTACATTATAGGATACCCAGCTGGCATCATGGAGAATTGCTTGGTGTGGCAAAAAAAAAAAAAAAAAAAAAAAATGCCTTTGGTGACCAGAAATGAAGTGTTCTGTGTAAAAGTAAAGGGGAAACACAGTACAGAAGAACTATTACTTGTTTGTTTTTTTTGGTTTTGTTTTCCAACATAGGAAAGGAGAAACCTGAGTTTTTTCAGTGAATAGACAATGTGTCCTTCAATACAGTGTATAAAATGTAGTTGCTGAGTATGCTATAAAATATTATGTCAATTAAGAGATGCTATTTTTATGTTGCTGTGGGCTGAATGTTTGTATTCTCCCAAAATCCATGTGTTGAAACTCTAACTTCCAAAATGTTTGTATTAGGAGGTAAACCTTTGGAAGGTAATTAGGTTTAGATGAATTCTAAGGGTGGTGCTCTCATGATGGGATTAGCGACCTTATAAGAAGAGACCACAGGGCTCCCCTCCCTCCCTCCCTCTTTTCCTCCTTTCCCTTCCTTCCTTCCTTCCTTCTTCCTTCCTTCCTTCCATCTTTTTATGTCTTTCTGTCTCTCTATCTCCCTTTCTCCAGCAGGTGAAGATACAGGAAGAAGGCAAGAAAGCAGCCATTTGCAGGAAAGTTTTTAGCATGAACCAAATCAGCAGGCACTTTTATCTTGGGCTTCCCAACCTGCACAACTATGAAAAATAAATGTGTTTTTTGTTTTGTTTTGTATAAGCCACTCAGGCTATACCATTTTGTTAAGGCATCCCAGACTAAGACAAATATTTTATATTCTTAAAGACTTTCTTGATGCTTCTTTGCAGTTAATGAGATCTGCCTATTTGTCATTTCTCTGTATGAATTTAGAAGCAACATTTCCAAGTGTACACAAATTAATATTTTGAATTAAACTGAAGTTGTACAGGCTATAATTTGCTTCCACACCCCCATTTCATCATTACTGGTTGATTCTCACTCAAACTCTTCATCTTATTACTACAGGAGAAGTTTGATCAATTGAATCTGCTGTTGACAGTGTAATGGGTACATTCTGTGTGATAAAAGGATATCCTTTAATCTCAGCTTTAAAGAAAGACTTCCTAAGTGATATGATACTATTATCTTATATACATATAGTCTGCATGTAGTAAAGCTATAGAGAAAACATACAGATATCGGATATTCATATGAAATACTTTAATGACTAAAGAAATAGGTTTAAGAGGCATCCAGTATACTCATTTTATCATTACAATTCAGTAGGACAGCAAATAAAGTGCTATAAATCTGAAGTTTCTACTGATTTTTTTTAGATTACTACCAATGTTTAACAATTTCCATATAATTGTCCCATATGGCAGTTAGATTTATACCTATTCTTTGATGTAGCATGTGTAATTTTTTACGCTGGGTAAAAAAAGGTATATTAAAGGAAGAAAGATTTGTCAATGCTAAATGCTCTGGGGACATTTTTATTTTATTTTGTTATTAATGGATGAGGTAGCTACATAATTGCACCTGACTTAAAACCTTAATAGTTAAAAAAGTTGTAAGTATGCTCTATGTAAAAGGGTTTTGAGTACTCAGTCTCCCATCCAAAAGTACAACGTGCTGGATTAGAAGCTATGCTCAAGAGATCTTTACCCCACCTACAGGCATTCATTCAAGTAGCCACTGAACCAATGTCAGATAGCCTTTTATTCAGGCACACATCCTGGCTAGACTATTCAATTTCCACGAGAGAAGGTCAACTCTATTCCAAGCTTCACTGTCTGTTAGCACATATAGGTCAATATTTATCTGGCAGCATAGAATTGCTTTATTCCAATTACTTGCCAGGGAATACAATCTCAAATTCCCTCCTGCCCGATATCTATCAAAGGCCCTTCTGAGGGAAGACTATTTGTGGACCATTTCTTCAAGGCTGTTCCGTTTATCAGTTTTTCCACATAATCTGCAACCTACTGTTTAATAGTTCAGACTTTCATAAAAGTGAGTAATTGCATCATGCCATATTTTTCTGATTCCTCCCCCAAATAATCACAGCAATTTAATTATGTATTTGTATAAATCCATTGCCATGAAAAGAAACAAGTATTCATGTTATTTATAAGCAGGATCCAATAAGGGATATTTTCTTTGAAGAGAATTTTTTCTTTTGTTTTATTTTTTTTTTCTTTTAGGTTGTGTGTGTGTGTGTGTGTGTGTGTGTGTGTGTTTCTTTAGGATTGCTTGTATTTCTTCTGAACAAATAGATTTGTTTTGATCTTAGGGACCCTGTATATTGTTACAAAGAACAGGTTTCTCATTTCTATCTTGCTGTTAGAAAACTAAGGACTGTATTGAAGCTTAGCCTTGACAAGTATGTAATCCTTTTATGTACATATTTTATGTTACCCTATTCTTCAAACCATTTAATATGCTTCTTTGTTTTACCCTTTCTTTTTTCACTGAATTCAAATATATATTATATACCATCAAATGTTACCTTAAATTGTTTCTGGAAGAAAAGTATAGCAGAAACAAATTAATAAATAAGTAGAAAAAGTATTGTGACAAATGACATTTCCATTTTAGCAGGAAATTTGACTCAACAGGTTTATTTTCTTAATGCAATCAGTTGTGCAAGTAATATTTGTAAAAAGTGTTGTTCAAGATTTGAGTCTTGAAAATCCTTTATTATATTAAGACTAAATCATAACAGAAGAAAATGATTCATAATACTGTAAAGCCCTTGTTTCAAAACACATTTGGTTTTTCCTCTCATGATCCAATAATTTGAGATACATTATCTGAGACAGACAGGAAATTTAACCAGATTATTTTTTTCTTGCCAGATTCCATCAAGAGGTAAGCACTACTCTGAAGAACTTTCTTTCATAAATTCAACATTTGTTTTTGTATCTAAACATATCGTGAATAGTAACCACTGTTTAATATTAATTCTATTTTGAAGTTGCTGGAGCATAATTCATTATATACGGACCTTGAATATCCTTTTATCTCAGTTAAGAGATAATAATTTTTATATAAGCTATTGTGTCCTGAATTTGTCAGTTCAGTGAATGTGATATTTGAACTTCATAAAAGATGGATAATGATATTCAGCAGGGAATTTTTAATCATCTCTAAAATTAAGAATATTATCTAAGAATTTTGCCAAATTTCCTTACTAATCTCTTCCCAATGTTAACCACATCCTTGATAGCTGTATTTATATGTCACTTTAAATATATATATATATATATATATATAAAGAATGTATATACATGTACTTATGTTGTACATACATATACATATATATAAACTGATAATATATAAATATAACTAGTATGGAGTTATAAAATATGTGAAAAAAGACTAGGAACAGTCAGAGCAGCATTTAAATATTAAATAACAAATAGCATTGCCTTACCTTTATAATTCAATAGTGAGATCTAATGACTTTACTACTTTATATATGCTTGTATGTTTCTATATGTATTACACATAGTACATTTCTGTATATATATATATATATGCACATATATTTTCATATACACATACACACTTCTAAATAAAGTATTTTAAATGTATGTCAATACTATTAATACACCCTCTTCATCAGTATTACAAAATCTTATACTAGGTGAAATTTGACTTCAATTTATTAGTATTCAAATCAATAAGATTTATCTAGTGAGGCATAGCAGAGCATTGTAATCTTTTAGTAGCAGAAAATTAAAGACTAAATCATTGAATATTTTAGAAAGTCATTAGTGACTTTTTTGCTTTCTTCTATGTATTATACTTATAATACATTTTATGCATGATTTTCAATATGGTTATGCCCCTGTATTTGCTGGCATGATTTTAAAATTAATGACAAAATAAGGCCTAGTCTGTATAAATTATTCTCCATTTTTTCTTTGCAAAGAACTCATAGAGGGAAAAAAAAAACATTTTAAAACCAGTATCCTTTCCAAGTAAAAGCTTAACAGTCTTTCACTAATCTATGATTATTTTTTTAAAGCATGTCTGGTTTTAGAAACCCCTCGTTTCAGACAGATTATTAAATGTCAAGCAAAAACAAGAATACTCAACAAAGTGTCTGGTCTTTAAAATAGATTTTAGATACTAATTTGGAAATATTATAGGAGTATTTTATGAGACTCTTCTCGTTCAGGATAATCATTCAGTGGTAACACATGAGGAGACAACACATAAGAAATGCCTCTATGATAAAAAGCATATTTTCAGGTTAAAGATAAACAATGGCTCTTCTTTACAAAGTAGGAAAACCTACTTGGAAGTAGAGAAGACAGCGACCCTAGCAGCATTCATTGTGAATCGTTGCCTTTTTTAAAACTGCAGAGAAACCCAGAGTCAACGTGTGCAGCCCTTTGCTGATGGCAAGAAGCCATTTAACTACTAAATTCTGTTTGGTCACTTTATTTCCAACTGAGTGAGAGCGAGTTTTAAAATTTACTATCAATTTCTTTCTGTGAAAAAAATGTGGATCTCAACAGCTGATATGGCTCTGTGTGTTCAGGAGAAGGCACACAAATCCTAAAATATCACTTTCAAGCAGCGGGGAGAGAAGTCCAATTTGCCCCTGATGCCTCAGCATTCAAGGCCTCTGCCCTACGGAAAAGGAGCCAGTGGTGCACAGCTCATCAATTCCTACTGGGTCTAAGTGACAGGCCCTTCAGCTTATTGAATTAAAAAATACATAGGTGTAATTCAGACTTTTATTAAGAGCAATATTAATAAAGCAATATTCTAGACACAAAAATCTCAAGAGGATAAGGAAGATATTTTGGTGTCATTTATTAATTTACTAATTTATTGATAAATTTATGATAAAACATGGTGCATAGTTACATAAATGGAGACAAAGATATATACATAAATAGATTTGTAACAATTCTTTTTCTTAGATAGGAAGAACCAAATAAATCCTGAGAAATGAATGATTGAAAAACTGATTTATAGAATATCAATGGAAATCAAGCCATTGGTTTTATTCCTAATATCCCTAAATATTTCTTAGAGTAACTTTGTGATGTTGGCTACTTATAAATTTACTCACTCTATACAGTAGTAAGAGAGCTGACAAAAATATGTAAGCCATGGTAAACACACTTCTCCTTAACTTTGTGGAAACTGGAACAACAGCATAAACAGAAGCTTATGTGCATATGTGTTAATATTTAAGAGTTATGAATTATACTGTTCAGTCTCTAAATAGAGCAGCATGAAGAGAGCCAGACATCAGACTCTCGGCCAACACATCTATTCCTACTCCTGGTTCTATTCCACATCAACAGGGGCTTCGCATATACACAGGTGAACACCATAAACCTGCGTCCAGTCTCTGTTGAACCCTCTGCAAGGAACTGCTCCTTGTCAGCGCTTTGGGTCTAATGATGCAAACTCTGGTTTGGAACATGTGTTCCGTAAGATGGACTCAGGCTAAAATCTGCACAGACCCTGAAAATGGACATGAGAGATCATTTGGGAACCCAGAGTTCTGGGTATTTGGAAAGTGGATTAAAAGTTGTATGTGAGCCATGGATGTTCACATCCCCTTTGCTCTATGGATTCCTTCCCTCTGAAAAGAAGGAATGATGATCCCAATGGAGCCCTTTAATTCAGTAATTAATTAATCTATTTTGGAGAGAGCAGAGGAGAGGGGCAGAGGGACAGAGAGAAAGATTTCCAAGCAGACTCTATGCTCCTCATGGAGCCCGATGTGGGGCTCAATCCCACAACCCTGGGATCATGACCTGAGCTGAATTAAGAGTCACAGGCTCAACCGAATGAGCCACCCAGGCACCCCTCATTGGGACATTTCAAAGTGCGGGACCCAGGATACATGCTCTATTGCTTTGGTCTAAGGTTGATATCAAACATAAGGCAAAGAAAAAACGTATCTGAATGAATTAGTAAAAACAACATAAACAGAAATTAAGGGTAGAAAGCATGATGAAGCCAGAGGTAGTTTTAGTAAAAAAACTCAGAAACTTGGAGTTGAAGTTCTAGGAAAGAAAGAAAATGTAAGATATACATTTTTCCATTGTTCAATAGTTCTAATTTTTTTATATAATGGGGCAACAGAATAATAGGAGTAAGGGACTTCTTTCTTTCTCTTGGTTCCTCATAAATGAGATGCAATGAAATATGGTGAACAATGTCTGTAACAACAATCTTATAGTGAATACTATGATTATATTCACATTTTTCTAATACCTTTCAGATTTGTTCATATATGGTAAAAAACCAGAATAATGAATTTCAGATTCAAAGACTTCCAGTTACATTATTTTCTCTAATTCTCCCTTACAAACTAGCCATCAGTTGCTGAATTCAGAACAATAGAACTCTACTAGAGTTCAATGAACCCCAAAGCCTCAGGGGAATTGTGATAGTGAAGATCAGATCCGGGCCCAGAATTCTGTCTTTTATATTCCTGCTTTGCCCTAACCTTACCATTTATGTAGGGCATAAACACAACAGCTCCTCCACACATCTATAATAAATTTATTTCTAGACATTGTTTGCTATTGGGATCCATACTAAATCCAACTAAAGAAGATTCTTCAGAAAGATTGGTTATGTGAAAATAAATATTATTTGAAGGTCTTAAGTATACCAAAAACTTGTTTTTCCCCCATAAGGACTGAAAGAAATATTTTAAAAATGTATTTAATGCATTTTTTGTTTTCCTGGACTATTATAAAATCAGTTGAAACAATAATAGATATGCTGCCGAAATAGTGAACACAAAGTGCTCCTAATATAGAATAAGGATTATATTCAGATGCAGAACAGACCCTGAATTAAATCCTGGTTCACTGTTAGTAATTGTCCAATGTTGGAGAAGTTGCTGCCCCATTCTTAGACACTAAAATCTGTAACAAAGGAATTTAAAATAATATCTACTTTACACGGTTATATTACTTAGTTTAGTTCCAGGCAAGCATTAAGCACTACATGAATGATTTCATATTGTAGTATTGTCTAATGATAAGGCATTAGTGAGCAATGATAAAAGCAACAGTATTAACTATTAATAAACTAAGCCTTATGAAATATGGAAGTGAATTCAAGGTCATAAAGAACAACAAAAACCTGCTATGATATAGCTCTAAGACTACACAGGCGTTACTCCAGTATAGGCAATTTAGATGGGAACGTTTAGTGTCATGAGTCTGTCCCAACAATTTATTGTACTGTTTTGGTATAAACACTGATTTTGCCCCATGTCTGCCATAGCACATAGTTGAATAGCAGCCCCCCCAAAAAATATCCAAGTCTTAACCCTTGTACCTGTATATGTGACCTTATTTGGAAATAAGGCATTTGCAGATGTAATTAAGGATTTCTAGGACCTAAGTGTAATGATAGTTTCTTTATAAAAGACAGAAAAGACACGAGGACACACAAGAGGAAAGTCATGTTAAGACAGAGCCAGAGATGGGAGTGATGTGTCTATTTTAAGCCGTGAGATTTTGGCAGGCACCGAAACCTAGGAGCAAGGCACAGAACAGATTATCCCTCAAAACCTCTGGAAACAACCAACTTGACTTCAGAATTTTGGTCCCGAGAACTGTGAGAAAATAAATTTCTGTTGTTTTTTAAGCCTTCAAGTTGGTCATAATTTGTTATGGTAGCCCTAAGAAACTAAAACAGCTCTCCTCTATATTTGCTATTTTTATGTCTCTTTTAAACTCAAATCTTCAATCCTGCATATATAATTAATGTAAGTTATTTACCTTTATTAATGGCTCTTGGGGCGCCTGGGTGGCTCAGTCGGTTAAGCGTCCGACTTCAGCTCAGGTCATGATCTCCCGGGTCACAAGTTCGAGCCCCATGGAGCTTGGAGCCTGCTTTGTATTCTGTGTCTCCCTCTCTCTCTCTGCACCTCCCCTGTTCACACTTTGTCTTTCTCTCTCTTTCAAAAATAAACATATAAAAGATTTTTTTAAAATAACTCTTTATACAATTGTATTTCTAAGAGTGAAGTCAGTGGCTTTGATCAAATTATAGTAACCAAGATTGCTCAAAACTCTTCACGATACAAAATGATGACCTTCTTTTCTGAATTGTCTCTTAAAATACATTACCATCTGTTGTGATTCCTATCAAGAAATAATATAATCTATCACGACCTTCTCATGGAATGAGTTAGCTGTTGTGGACCTGTATTTGTTGGAAGCATAAAAGAAATAGGTATTTGTTCTTAATCAGTGTCAGAATATTCCGAGGAGAGATGCTGACGCCATCTTCTTATTTCCCTACAGTCTATCTCTTTGACTCTAATTAGGTGAAAACACACACAATTAGCCACTTTACTTGGTTTCATGGGGCAAGAGAAATTACAAAGGAAATTCAAATTCTGCTAATTTTCCTCAAGTTATTCCTCAGGTGAAGCTCTAAGAGACTGGTGATTACAATTATTTTAAAAATGAAAACTCAGCCATGAACTATTTTTAAGAAGGCTTTTGTTTCATTCTCATCTTTAACTACGACCCTGTTAGAATAAAGAATATAATATGGATTTCCCCAAGGAGAACGTAATGGGTTAGCTTTTGGGTAATTATAGTATTATACTGTTTTTTTTGTTGGTCTTTTTGTGTTGTTTTTGTTGTTGTTGTTGTTGTTGTTGTAGGCAGAGGATGTAGATCTGAGAACTTCACCTCAGTATCATTTCCCTTAAAAATAAATTACATGATTCAGGGACTCTTAGGTGGCTCAGTCAGTTAGGTGTCCGACTTCAGCTCAGGTCATGATCCCACAGTTAGTGAGCTCAAGCCCCACGTCAGACTTTGTGCTGACAGCTCGAATCCTGGATGCTGCTTCCTATTCTGTGTCTCCCTCTCTCTCTGCCCTTCCCCTGGTTGTGCTCTGTCTGTCTCTCTCTCTCTCTCTCTCTCTCAAAAAGAAATAAACATTTAAAAGAAAAATAAATTACATGATTCAGTGTTAAACACGAGAAATATCCACTTAATTATGAAAATTTTCATAAGGATATATGTGTATTCTAAGGGATTTTTTCCTTTTTTGCCACATTTTCTTAAAGCATTTTTTCCCTAACGTGTCCTATTTTCCCACTGAAGGACGCACAAGGGTGTGGATTTTTAATGATGGCTTTATACAATTATTTGTACATACGAGGATGGTTCACCCAAAATATGTATTATTGGAATTACCTGCTTTCTATAATCCAGTATCATTCTTTTCCTTATAATGAGTCAAATAAATTGATAATATGTATATCCAGAAATATCATACACACATTAGGACATCTATCAACACACTATTAGAAAATAAAGCTTAGAGCATAGCAATTTATCAGCATAGCAGCTCTGCTCTACTTCCCACTTTTCATTTTGTTCTTACATCCTCTTCTGGGCATGTGTCATGGGGAAGATATTTTGGAATTTCAAGTAAGTAGATCATGAAATGAGATTCTATCAATAGTCCTAGTGTATTTTATCTTCCATGATAAAAGCAATTCTCTTCTTATATGGAGAGCGATGCTTAGATATGACTAGTATTGAGAATTGAAGCCACCTTTAGCATAGACAAAGCGGCATGAATAGAATCAAATATCTTTGGTTAATTTGCCCTTACTGAAAGCTGGAAGAAATCTGACCCAAATTCAGTAGAGACAAGTTTCCAAGACCTCAGTTCAAAAAGAAGTCTTCAACGTATTGCAGTCCTATTCACACTTTGAAAAGGCTGCAGGGATAACAGCAAACCACAGGCAGTATGCTTGCACACAGCTGGTAGGACAGGTCTGAAAGGACACACGCTGTCCCCATCTCGCCCACTAGATTTCAGCCGCCAGGTTGGTGTAAGTTCTCTGGTCATTCAGCGTTGATTTCACTCTGAGTTCTATCACAGAGAAACCAATCAGGAGTGGTTGTTAAATTGTCTCACTTCTAAAACAAGACACCGAGCCTGAAATAAGTCTAATGTCCTCTAAATCTTTCACCTGGAAAGTGTAGAAACGGTCGTAAGAAATAGCAAATCTTTTTGGTCAACTGGAACAAACAGCCACATTTAAAATATCTAAAACCTTTGAGACTAGTTCATTAAGAAAAAAAAAAGATTAGCTTAAAATATTTTTAGTTAGAATGATCTCCATCTAACCATCATGTGTCTTCTTGTCATACTATGTAGTTAAGTCATGTGATAATAAATCTTGTATATATGTAAATTATTGATCTCATATTCTTAGACAACAATCAATGTTATCTTAATCAGGTTAGCTAAATCATGCCAAGGTAATTCCAGATTGTGTCTGACAAAAGTTTATTTACTACATTTATGTATTTTTACAAATGATCATTATTTTGACTTTTTAACAAGTCTAGAAAAGTATGGATAATTTTGTCAGTATTTATGTCAGGTTCAGATTACACCTGGACCCCATAAAAATAAATGTAAAAGTGATTTATTTCTCACATGAAACTGGAAGTTATCTGGGAAGTTGTGGCTACTCTAAGAAATAATTTGTGTTGTTTCTCTTAGGCAGGCTTTGTCATGATTATGGGAGAAGATGCCAAGATTCCCTTCCCATTGATGCCTTGCTAACTAACATCTTTTACAGACAGAATCATCCCGGAAACCCAGGATATCTAAGCTATGGACTGAATGTCTGTGCACACAACTACTCTCCCCCTTCAAATTTATATGTTAGATCCTATTGCCAAATGTGATGACATTTGGATGGTTGGTCTTTGTGATTAGGTCATGAAGATGGAAACCTCATGAGTGAGATCAGTGCCCTCATAAAAGAGACCCCAGAGAGCTTCCTTGCCCCTTCTTCCATGTGAAAATACAGTGAAAAGTTGGTCATCTATGAACCAAGACACAAGCCCTCACTGAGAGCTTGACCTCATATAGCAAATCTAGCTGTGCCTTGACTTTGGACTTCCCAGATCCAGAACTGTGATAAATAAATTTCTGTTGTTCATAAGTCACCCAGTCTATTATATTCCCTTAAGACAGCCCAAACAGATTAAGATCATATCATATTCCTTTCATTATGATTCAACACCTTTACACTCCTTGCCCTATATGCTCTCCAGATTTGGGGCAAGGCAAATTGGCAAAAATCTTGTAATTTCTTTTCCTGTGTGTAACAATACTCCACCAGTTACACTTTATACTTTATCTTATGTGTCCAGCTGAGACTTGAATCTGATGATAGATCTAGAGACAATGAGAGATGGTAGGAGTAGGTCCTCAGAAGCACCAGCATTTCTTTGCAAGGCAGCTATCTCGGGGCAACTATTATAAATTCTTCAGGAAAGGGAAGATCAATGTCGTGAGAAAGAGGGAAGGCCGCTCTATTGACAAAGAAAGCTTTGGGGACTATAGGAGTTCAAGGTTTAGGGTTCATTAGAATCTTCCCATTCAGTCTCATATATATGTATAGCAGAACAGGAAGACGTCAGAGGAAAGAGAAGAAATGTTGGGAAACACATTGACATAGCTAGGAAAGTATGGTAAGACTGACAATGAAGAGACTCAGGGAAGAGAGAGTAACAATGTTGCACAGCTTCATAAAGGCTAGTAGGTCAAGAACTCCCTGCCCAGGGTCCTCTGTTCTCCACTTTAAAGCTCACCAGTACTCCCACCTTCCTCATCAACCCAGTCATTCTCCTCTGCTTTCCAATTCTCTGTGACCTTCCTAAATCATGGTGTACATAATGAAATTTAGCTTTATGTCATTGGACGTGATACAAATTAAACAAGGAGAAAAAGATTATTAGCAGTGAGATCAAGAGCAAGACACAAACTTGCTGAGATACAGTTCACTCATCTTTAAAAGGGTGTTAATAATTTCTAACAGTATTTTGAAGATAACTTCAGAAAATATACATAAAATTCTATCTTTTACAAATACGAACATTAAAATATAAACTATTGCCATTATTATGCTAAAAGGAATAGAAATTATATTTGTGTAACTACAGCACAGTGATTACCCATCTTTAACATAGTGGTTACTAAAACCACTCCTGCTTTCTTAGCCTTTGCTAACTCGCAGCTTAATGTCTTCCGTACTTACAAAATTGTTTCTTTAAAGAATTTCAGACCCTAAAATAGATTCTACATACCTGGTAATAAGACTTGGTATCACTGCGATCATGTTATACAGATTACTTGTGAGCAGATTTCATCATGTTATCAGTACTCACTCAATACTTCCAATGAACTCATAAGATGGGTGGATCAAATTTAAGACAAAAACCAATGACAAACATTTCGAAACCATTCCCCCATATTAACATCAAGCTCATCACTACTTGTGTTGCAGGATTCATTACTTCAATACTCAGAGTTCGTTGTCTCAGCAGGAAAACATTTATTAGAGTATACGATTAGAAGGAATAGTATGATGACTCTCGTTGCAGACAGGAGGCATTTGAAAGTGATACCCCCAACTATGGGCAAGGGACATTATTTTATAGGATTTTCATCATTTCCCCCCACTTTCTTTTCCTTTATTGGCCTGATAACTGTAGGTGCTGAGTTGCTCATTTCTGTGGGAAATATGATGGGGGGAATAGGTAGTTTTTGTTATATTCTTAATAAAATCTTTGCATCTGAAGGAGCTTTTCTCATGGTCAAGGTCAGATGTCCCCAGCATTGTTTTAAAATATGTGCTTTTTTTTTTTTTTCTACATTCAGGGACCTCAAGTCCTAGCCTTTCTTTCTCTACCTATTTAACCCTATCTTTCCCTATCAAGCTTGGAGTGTAAAATCCCATCAGCTATAATTATATTTGACTTTTCCACCATTTAAATTTCTTCATCATTTGCTCAAGGAACTAAGAGAATTTACAAAATACACTTAGGAACACACATTATATGCAAATAATTTTGACCTACTCACTTGGTAATTTTTTTTTTTCTCATAAGGGAAAGAAGAAAGGGTATAGTGTTTATTTGACTGTAACATACATTTCATGGTAGAATTAAGAACTATTTGATTATTTGCATAAAGTGCATTGTTTAGATAATTGATTTCTTGTTGAAAAGAAACATAAGAAAAAGACAAGGAATTATCCCAAGTACTAAGGTTATTTGTAAAAGATGGAAGAAGATGGCAAAAGAACAGATGAAAGTCGGTGCAGTCAGTGGATATATTTTACAGGAAATAAAAAGGAGCAACCCTTACATTCTATTTATTTTCAAGTTATACAAAGTAGCAAGCTGAAAATATTTTAAAGAATGACAAATAACTATGTTTTTGCATGTGTATGTTTATGTTTGGGCATGTGCAGGTATATTCGAAATGAGTTCCTTTTCATAATAAAGAATTGTGGGATTTTTAAAAAAATAATAAAAGGTTTCTTTCTGCTGCTTGTAACTTCCTTCCATTTAAACCTTATTTTGTTTCAAATTTGCCCATACATCAGTGCTAGGTTTATCCCTTGTCTGTCTTAATTTATCATAATTGATTGATACTGAAGACTTTAGGAGGAAATTATTTAACCGTGATTGACTGGGAACATTTAACTTTATTGAAAAGAAACAGCAGGAGGAAAATGGAAGAAACAGTAAATGTGCTCATTTGTAAGAAAAAGACTTCAGCACAGTTTGGCTCCTTGTGCTGAATAAAGGCTTATTGAGATTAAGTTGACATAATTAATTAAATAGAAATTTTACATCCTTTCTTGTAAAATGGAATTAGAAATGAAGATCTTCTTTGAAATTTAATAAGACATGAATGTGTTCGGAGACTCTATAATGAAATACACACAAATGGAATAAAAATCAGCAAGATAATCATATTTTAAAGTCATTTCAGAAATATTTACTTCTGAGACATATTACCTTTGAAAGACTTAATCAATAGAGTAGACGTTACATATTATGTATTTCATATATATAAGTACCATCAGAGAAGATCTCGTAACCATTCACAGATACAAACCTTTAGGTTCAAAGACACAAAATCATAACATCAGCAAATGGTTTTTCTGCCAATCCACCTAGGTCTTCTCACTTTAGATCTTGTTCACCTGTTACTGGTGTTTTTCTTCAACATTTCTTTTCTATTATGCAACTTTAGTTCTCCTCAGAATATAAGATGAAGTGCTGATGTTTCTGATAACAGCATTTATCTACCCTTCTAGACTTTTGGCTGAAACCCACTGCCCCTTGCAATAAAAGACAGATTAATAGGAGAACAACAACAACAACAGAATTTTAATAATGTGTATTTCTTGTGAACATGGAAGATACACAGGAAAACTGAGTAACTCCCTGAAGTGGCCCAAGTCGCCATCTTAAAACCGTCTCTAGCTAAAGACAAAAGAAGATGTTATGGGAAGGAAGGAGGGGAGTGAGTTATGGGAGATACCCAGAAAAAGCACAAGAGTAAAGTAAAAAAGGGTAAAGCTGCTATGCGGATTTAAATCCAGATTTAAATGGTTGCCTTCTCCAGTGTTGAGAGTTTCTAGAGATTCTAGTTAGAGAGACACTCATACAAATGGAGTTTTCTCATAGAAATGTAAATGTCTCCTACTAAAGGACAACTTGTAGTTGGTTTTTCAAGGTTCTCCTTGTCTGATATTTCTTTAAAATAACCAGCTCTAGGGGCGCCTGGGTGGCACAGTCGGTTAAGCGTCCGACTTCAGCCAGGTCACGATCTCGCGGTCTGTGAGTTCGAGCCCCGCGTCAGGCTCTGGGCTGATGGCTCAGAGCCTGGAGCCTGTTTCCGATTCTGTGTCTCCCTCTCTCTCTGCCCCTCCCCCGTTCATGCTCTGTCTCTCTCTGTCCCAAAAATAAATAAAAAACGTTGAAAAAAAAAATTTTAAATAACCAGCTCTAGATAATCCTTATGCAAAAAAAGACATATTTTGGCGTGGCAAATTCTGCTTCCCTTCAAAAGTAATAAGCCAACAGCTAAATCCCTGATAAAAAAAATACTTAATAAAAATTGAAATAAAGCTACCTTTCCACAGTCTAGTTGGTAGATAAACAAAATTTGGGGAGGAAAGGCAGACTGAATGTATTCATATTTTATGTCTGTTTGGATAGCCAATTTAAATTAATTTGGAGATATTCCCATTTCAAATCCGTTAAGATATCAGCTTACAGTAACTTCTTTCAAAATTTACTTAAAGTATCAGGTATTGAAGGGAAGGTAATATTACCTAAATGTGGCTATTAATAGTATTAAAAAAGAAACAGGCCCAAAATGGAGTCAACTCCCACTGAAACTTAATACCTAACCTAACTGGAGTTTCAGCCTCTCCCAGGAGTGGAATTTGAAAGCAACCATATGGAATTTCCTGATCAGCACATCCATGCAAACTAAGCGAAGGTTTAGAATCTCTAAAAGTAAGAAAGAGAGTTTTTTTTCAAGCCCAAGTTAGGACAGCTGCCTGGGAAACATGCTCTTCGCGGGAAAGAAAAAGTGTTTTGAAGAATGAACAGGTTTACAGGGTTATATACTTTTTTACATCCTGTAAAAGCTCAAGAGAGTATAGATTAGCATATAGGTAGGAATCATGAGTTTTATAGTAAAGGAAGGCAGGGAGTAGGAGCCCTGATGGATATCTCAAGGACAAGAGGGTTTTCCTTTAGGCTACTCATTCACAATGCATGCGTGGCAATCCATAAGTTGGGCTTTTGGTTTGAACAAGGTTATATACAGTCATGTTGAGTTAGAAAGAAATCTAAAATGGATTCCCTGCTATATCAGTCCTGTGGAGAGTTTTTCTCTCATTAAGCATCAGTGATGGAATCTACAGGATGAGATCCCTGGCTCTTCCCTCTAAGAGAAAAGGTGACCTTGCCTGAAACAATCCTTCCTTTTCTTTTGCTAATAACTTCCTGTCCTGGCATTTTGTACAGCTCCTCCAAGCATTCTTCTATTTGTCTGTTGGGATGATGGAATCCTTGAATAAAGCCAACGACATCCTAAAATTTACTCAGTTGAATTTTGTTTTTTAGCAACAAGTGCATTAATTATAGTATGTATGTTTATAAAATTGTAAAAAGAGATCTTAAAAGTTTGCCTTACCTAGCATTCAAATCTTAAGTGACTAAATTTTGATTATAGTGAGAAGCTAAAAGCCCAGAAAAAACGCACAATAGGCAAAGGAAGAAGGGTCAAGATGAAGATTGTTTCAACATTATCTAATCATTACATTATTTAATCATTTAGTTCTCTTCAAATGCTATATTTATAGTCACCAAAATATACAGCCTCTTTGTTCTTTCATATTTTAATCTTCGAATTCTTTTCCTAGGTTTGAACCCTGTATTGATTGTCACCAGGATATCTTCTCTTAATCACTCTTTTTTCCAGCTTGCTCATTCATTCCAATATGTCTGCAAACAATGCCGACGTTAATCTCCTCTAAGCAAGAAAAAATGCAACCATGTTGTACCATTAGACCACTGAGTTCATGATACATTTAATGGGGTTACACAGAAGTTATGAATATAATCACACGACCATGGCAGGGTTATGTATTGGTGTACATGATGAAAAGAATTACACAAATACCAATGCTAGCATTAAATAAGGAAATAAATTAAGAGTAGAAGGTTTTAGGACTGAACACACTGACAGTTTTGCATTCATGAGCAATCCTGGTTTGCTTTCCCAGTATCATCACTCACCAGAGTCTGTAAATGTGGCATTTTGATGAAGGTTGTCTTTATGTGATTGGTTACTTTCATTTTTTAGATGTTTGAAACAGTCTAAGAAACAAAATAATATATCAAATGGTGCAAGAGAAAATGAATTCAGGAACTTTATGCGTAGTATTTTGAATGATGAAGGCAAACTTGCAAAACACAAAATTATGCTAGCTAATATATAGTCAGCTAATAAAAAAGAAATAATTCCTCAAATCAAAGTGATATTTAGGGACATAAAATAATATTAATATTTTCTCTCCATGCTGTACACACGTGGCAGAATCTTTGGCAAACAAATAATGTTAAATATTATCAGGCTTCGAATAATTTTTGAAATAGTCATTTGTTATAATTGGGTCCACATGTTTAATAATGCTTAGGGTTTGAACCGAGTTACATATTCTGGGTTTTAGGATAAATCAAATGAAACACTGTTATTTTAATGTTGCTGTCTTGAAATAGCCTCTTAGACTTATTCTTCCAAATTTGTAATTTTGATGAAGACATATGAAAATTTCTGATTGTCAAATTCTTACTGTAACTTTAAGATTGGAAAAGATCTTAAGGTCATGTGGTAGCATTATTTTCTAAATGATGAAATAAGTGAGTAGCAGAACATTAGGTGACCATCTACTGTCTCATAGTTTATAGTATAAGTGTTCAAAATAAGGGGAAAAATCTAACAAGACAAAATGAAAAGAAAATTCTTTTCTCTTAAAAAGTTTGTTTGCACAAATGAATCCTTATTCTCTTTGTAGGCCCCCAAGTGTTGAGATTTTGCAAATTGAAAAATGCACTGCCCTTGTATCATCCTCAGATAAAATGGGATTTATATTAACTTGTAATTTATTGGCCAAAATTTATTAACTTAACGATAAAAGGAATAACATTAATTTTTTAAAAACCTTTAGTATGGTTTGAAATAATTTGGCTTTCTTACATTGAAGAGCATCAGTCAGGGCGTGTTATTTGGAGAGATCCAAGCATGCAAATAAATGTCTGTCTTTGTTTATAGATGTTATATTAATTATCTTTAATTTTTTCCAGTTTTCACTGAGGAATATCCATTATGTACCTGTATATGTGAAATTTTAAACTAATTGTGTATTTCTTAATGCATAAGGCGTGCCCATAAAATATTTAAAAAACATAATGGAAAATTTTATTTGCAAATGGAAACTTAAACCCGTATCTTTTACACTTACGTACATCTATCAACAAACATTGATCATTTCACAATGAATACTTATATTAAATGATCACTTTGTACACCTTAAAGTAAAACATCATGTTATATAATAATATATACCATATATGTGTATATATATGTAACATGTATGTATGTTATATATATATATATGTAATTTTTATTTGTTAATCATACTTAAGTAAAGTGGGAAAGAAGGAAAACACAAACAAATTTTCTGAGAAAGTTAGGAATAATAACATGTATAAAGAGTTGCTTTAGCGTGTATACATCTGCTATGTTAGCTAGGAAAATCAGTACAATTTCACCAAATCCTTAGCAAAGCTCACAGATAGTCCTATTTCCCTCAGGTCTCCTTAATACTTGCCCTATTTATTGTGTATAATTAACTAAGAAGGAAAGGATGACAGTGGTGACCGCCCCAATTCTCTCTAATCTCTGAACCCTGGAATCAAGGAAGAACATTTTAAAGGTGTGTGAGTTTTTTCTTGGGAAACACTGATGGCCTGTGGCCCACAAAGAGGTGATAAATGATCACACTTGGCCGCAGGGGAGACCATGGTTGTTTGAGAAAGTCATAGGAAGGAGCATTGCACCAAGCCTGATGTGCACCAGGACAATCCAAGTGCGGGGGCGCATGGGTGGCTCAGTCGGTTGAGCGACCGACCTCGGCTCAGGTCATGATCTCACGGTCGGTGAGTTCGAGCCCCGCGTCCGGCTCGGCTCCACAGAGCCCGGAGCCTGTTTCGGATTCTGTGTCTCCCTCTCTCTGACCCTCTCCCCTTCATGCTCTGTCTCTCTCTGTCTCAAAAATAAATAAACGTTAAAAAAAAAAAATTAAAAAAAAAAAAAAAAGAACAATCCAAGTGCGAAGCTGAGTTTTGTTCTCCTCTAGCGGCCAGGCCTTCTGAAAGGGAAATATGCTTCTCACTGGCTGAAACTGTAAAAAGGAATCACTGCATTTTTATAGGACTTTCTTAAAATTTGTGAATATAGTTATTATTGGCATGACTGACTTTTTCAATTAAAAAGAAAATGGTTAGCCTACACATCATAGCATTGTTTTTAGCCACATGTTGATACCTGCCAAAACAAAATTAAACCACAGCAAACAAACACAAAACCTCTAACTTTTTAACCATTCTAAATTAAACCAATTTTGAAATGGAATTAACTTCTTTCTTGCTGAAATGATATGCAAAAATGTACTCCAATAAATTTTTTATATGTGTATTTGAAATACAGCTATATGTATTATATAGAGTCCCACACCTTTGAACACAAACACATATAGGTGTGTTTGTAAGTTATGTTTTCCCAACATTTATTCAGATTATTTCTTTTCCAAAAGATTTCCTAAAATTCACCTGAGCACGGTTTATAAGTAATCTTCCCAGGCAATACACTTACTTACATCCTTATTGGTAAAAAACGACACCAAGGAAAGTAACTAAACAAAGCATTTGATAGAAACAACTATAGAGGGAGAGAGAGAGAGAGAGACAGCACATTAACGAGTTATTTTCACAATAAGAGCTTGCAAAATTTAGAGCCCTAAATTCAGTGGCTTAAATCAAGTAGAGTGATATTAATCACTCTATGGCCTACAGATTGGCTTCCAATGAATGGTGTTAGACTAGCCCTCAGTGCCCAGCACCCAGCCCCTTGCCTTCAGCCCCCAGCCCCCAGCCCCCAGCCCTCTGCCTCCAGCTCTCAACCCCCAGCCTCCAACCCCAGGACCCAGCCTTCAGTCCCTAGTCTCCAGATTCCAGCCCCCAGCCCCCACCCTCAGCCTCCAGTCCCCAGTCTCCAACCCCCAGCTTCCAGCCTCCAGCCTCTAGTCCTTCAGTCTCTAGGTTTCAGGCTGCACACTGGGTTCCAGTTTACTTCTGGGACCAGCAGGTAGCAGGTAGCAGGGCTATGCCCTCATCTCCATATCATGTTCTGAGGCCCGGGCTCAGACATGTCCTCATGGCAGGTCAATGGCATATAATACAGCCAATGCAACACTGCAAATGCATTTTATATTTCTCTTACGGTTTACTATAGTTGCAAGCATATATATCCCAGTTTAACTTTTCTGAGTACACATTTGGATTCCTGGGACATTTGTTAGAAAATAATATAATATTTGTTTCTTCTTATGCTTTTCTAACATTTTAGTTGTGAGAATGACTTTTCAAAATTTAATATGAGAAAGCAAGATGCAACCTTTTTTTTCCTGTGAAAGGAAGAGAATGTTTAAGAGACTAACCTTGTCTAAACTATGGTTTTTTATTGAATTATTTTTAGCTAAGCTAAAATAACACTGTCGTGAGAGTTTATTATCCACCAATAGATTGAAAACAAGTTTTGCAAAAAAAACAAGCATGAAGGGTGTCTACTCAGAATGTAATTAATTTGTTGGGGCGTCTGGGTGGCTCAGTCAGTTAAGCACCCAACTCTTGATCTCAGCTTGTGATCTCATTGTTCATGAGATAGAGACCCATATCAAGCTCTGCACTGGCAGCATAGAGCCTGCTTGGGATTCTCTCTCTCCCTCTCTCTTTCTACTCTTACCCCACTTCCTCTCTCTCTCTCTTTCTCTCTCTCTCTGTCTCAAAATAAATTAAAAATAAACTTTAAAAAAGAATGTAATTAATTTGATTTTACAGAATTAAGAGAAACTTCTCAGATCCAAGTTTATGCAAGGTGCACACACATACACATGCATATAGTTTCCCTCTAGTCATTTTTAAGATTTAACTGGAAAAAGCATTACTCACACTTGATGGTTTTAACCCTTGAGTCTTTGAGAATATTTTGCTATTGTGATAAATTCTTACCAGATAATGCCCAATCACTTCTTCCTTTTCTTACCTCTAGGTTAACTGACCACATCCTTTCAAATCATATTTTGAAAGGACATTGTGCACAACTATAATGTTTAGCAATTTTAATACAGTTTTGCTACCTCCCTAACAAGAATATTCATGTAATATCTAAGTAACTTTATTAAGCTCTCTTTAGTTTGAAATAAGTATTTTACTTCTCAATAAAGGCCAATTAAAGTTAGCAAATGTAAAGCACATAAAATCACAGTGAAGTACATGTCTTGGGAAAGGACCACAAGAATATATGATACCTTATGGTTTATAAACTCGGCTGCTAATAAGAATCACCTGGGAAGTTTGTTAATAATACAGATTCCCAAAACACAACCCAGACATAATGAGGCAGAATCTCCAGAAAGGGGGCATGGGTTTTCTGTTTTTTAATAAGTGTCTCAAATGAGTTGTATTATTTGATGATTATGTTTGAAACTTAAGTGCAAGGCCAGATGTGTGGCATGACTGGCAATAATAAATGGGAGTCCTCCAGTTTTGCTAAGACATTTAGTTTTCACAGTAGATGAAGAGTCATCGATATATCTTAATTATGAACAAATGAGCAAACATGTATCTGAAAGATAACTCTAACAGCAATGAGATAAATGGCAGTCGAGGCAAGAAAGCCAATACATGACATTTGTGATTCAGGTGTCCAGTGAGGAGGACAGATAATAGGACAGTGACTTGAGGCACTCTCAAAAAAGGCTTTAAAAGATATGACGAAGTTGTCTTAACCCAACTTGCTGATTAAATATTAGGGTTAAGAATAATCTATTGTAGTATCTTGCTCAGGCTGCAATAACAAAATGCCACACACTGGATGATTTAAACAACAGAAATTTATTTTCTCATGATTTTGGAGGTTAGAAGTCCAAGGTCAAGATATCGACACATTTGGTTTCTCTTGAGGCTTCCCTCCTTGGTTTCAAGATCACCATCTTGTTGCAGCCTCCTCACATGATATTTCCTCTGTGCCGTCACATAACCCTGGTGTCTCTTTGTGCGTCCAAAGTTCTTCTTAGAAGGACATCCCTCAGATTGGGCAAAGGCCCATCCCAAGGGCGTCATTTTAATGTAATCACACACAAAAAGGTTTATCACATTCTGGAGTACCGGAAGTTAGAACTTCAGCATATGAATTTGCGGGGATATAATTCATACCACAGCATGTGTAAAGCTCAGAAGACTCCAAGTATGATGTTATGACAATTGAGTAGGTGTCGATGCCCTTCTTTAAGGTAAGGAATACATTTCAAAGACAAGCAATATGGATAGTACGGTCTGTTTGAAAATGTTCAACAGACCGTACTATCCATATTGCTTGTCTTTGATATGTATTCCTTACCTTATGGAAAGAGCCTATATGTGCATCAATTGATGAATGGATAAAGAAATTGTGGAATACTATGTGGCAATGAGAAAGAATGAAATATGGCCTTTTGTAGCAACGTGGATGAAACTAGAGTGTTATGCTAAGTGAAATAAGTCCTACAGAGAAAGACAGATACCATATGTTTTCACTCTTATGTGGATCCTGAGAAACTTAACAGAAGATCAGAGGGGAGGGGAAGGGAAAAAAAAGGTTAGAAAGGGAGGGAGCCAAACCATAAGAGAAAAAACTGAGAACAAACTGAGGGTTGATGGGGGGTGGGAGGGATGGGAGGGTGGGTGATGGGCATTGAGGAGGGCACCTGTTGGGAGGAGCACTGGGTGTTGTATGGAAACCAATTTGACAATAAATTTCATATTTAAAAACAAATGAAATGCCTGTGGTAAATTAAAGCCAAGAAGCAGGTAGACAACATATTGTATGTATATGTGTAGGAAAGTTTGTGTGTGTGTGTGTGTGTGTGTGTGTGTGTGTGTGTATGTGTGTTCACATAGATTGGCTATATATAACAATGTTACTAAGTTTGAAAATGTATTATAAATTGTGGGAAAATTGGATAGCAAATAGCTCTTATAGTTTTACTTCAGAATATCCAAAAATTATTATAATGGGTTAATTTGAAACTAATTCTTTTTTCCCCTTCCATCCATATTAGTTGTACAACCAACAACTTTAAACCCTGCTCGCCTTAGTGAGCAAAGCTTCATTGCTTGCTTCATTAGTTTAAGCTTAGTTTACTTAGCCTTTCTGATTCTCTGCTTTGTGCTTTTCCTTATGTGTAGCTGGATGAAAAATAGAGTGGTTGGTTAGGTATTTCTGAACTAGCACAATCTCCATTGTCTTGATTGTCTTTTGAGAACCTGATGTCTTAGCTATTTGATACATTTCTGCAAAGTTTCTACCTTTTTGTTTTTTGTAATTAATCTTCCCTTTCTGTGTTTTACTAAGAATTAGTTATTTCATTCAATTAGAACATACAAGACCATGTATTACAAACAGCTTTCCAATATGATTTAGTGTTATAAATGCGTGCTTATATGAGACAGTAAGATTTCAAAAAAAAAATGACTCCAAAATATTTGAGACCCCAATCTATGACAGAATCATAGAAAACATTATTAAATAGGAAGATTTCAGAAAAATCTCTTAAGAGAAATCATGTCCAGTGATTTTTTTTTCCTATAAATATAAGAGAGTCATCAGGATTTTATGAGCCCCCACGTCGTAGGGGAATCACAGCAATGCAAATCTGTGCGCTAATGCTATGCTATTTTAAAAGAATATCTCCTTACACACGAATGCTAATTGATTTATACAAGCAGTCTACTGCCTTCAATTTACTATGCTCCTTGTTTTTGGTGAAACTAACACAATAACATTTTCTTTAAGCTATTTTTCAAGAAAACTTTTAGTAAAATACAGTGAAACATCTCTCTTGTCTATGGAGTTCACATTATTCTTAGTTTTCCTGAAAAGGAGTGTCAATAATAGTATCTACATTATTATATCAAAAAACCTAATGCATTTCTCTCAGTTTATATAAGTTAGATGGAAAAATATATATCTGTATCTCACATATATATTTTCAATCACATGTTTAATATTATGTGCATGTGTATTATTTCCTTTGAAAATACTCTTTCTACAATACTTAAAATTCCAATTTCATTTATTAAGAATATTTTTGTTGACGTAGACTTTTGGACAAGGGCAATTCAAATAAGTATAATGTTACAAGGATGTATTATGCTGGTAACAGAAATATTATTTGAAAGTTCATATTCATTTCTTTTCCATGAAGGAGTTGAACAATTAATTATCAAAACGGGGTGGGGGGGAGCTCTAAGACTTCAGGCATACCCTACTAATGTTTGGTCATGAGTCATCCTAGACCATCTGCATGCTGACAATAAATCAGTAAAAAAAATATGCCCATGTGTTTCTTCAATTCTACCTCCTCCCCCAAACTGTTTTTCATTTCCCACTGATGGTGATTATATTTACTTACATAAATATGGTTTAAAAAAGATCATTGTGTCTTTCCAGCTACAGTTACTTAGGAATTGTGCCTCAGTCATAGCTTGCATTGGTTTAGAGCCACCTTCAAGTATCTAGGGAGCCCAGTGGCTCTGTATCCTTTTGAATACAAAGTTGCAGATTTTTCTTCTTGTTTTGTTTTGTTTTGTTGTGTTTTGTTGTGTTTTGTTTTTGTATTGAAGGACAGTTAACATACAATGTTACATTAGTTTCAAGTGTATAGCATATTTTATTTTTCTTTACGGTTTAATTAATGTTCTCCTTCATTCTTACAAAAGGGAAGACCCAGCCATGGAGTCTAACTTTAAGCAGTGGCATATATGCATGTGCTTGAGCCACTGAGTTACTCCAGGACCTGGACAAATTGTCTATCTCATTGTCTCCAAGATGTTGCTGCATTCCAAATGGATACAAACTCATGTATTTTAGATATTTCAGTTTTTTGTCTGTTTTTTTTTCCGGGGTGTTTTGTGTTAACATTTAGGGGACTGAAATGTAAGCTGCTTATAATAAAAATAAGTAACAGGTTTAACAGTTGTTCTTTTACTAAATGTTAGATGTGCACACATAAATAGGTGTTCAGAAAGGCTCAGTAACATGCCCAAAGTTGCTGTGTCAGAGTTAAAAAATATACATCCCTATCTCTACCTGGTGATTCCTTTTCTTGGTATACCACAATGCCTCTAAGAAAGGCAAGATTCTCTGCTGACAGAGGTTAATTTGATCCAGAATCTTCTTTTTAGTAGGCTAGGGATGTCGTTTAATGCTATGGATGGGATGACTCTATTAGTTCTAGGCTAGACCTGCACTTAGACTATCTTTAAAACTAACCTTTTTTTTTTTTAACAATATTCCATGTATGTTTCAAAATGACAATAAACTCTGTATACGAACTTTATATAGATCCAATCCAATTTATTTCAAATGGAAAATAATTAATGTGTTAATTTGACACAAAGTCTTACAATTTTTTGCTATTTATTTTCTAATTTGTAGGGTACTCTAACTTTTGTTCTCTAAAAATCTGATGATTTAGTGACACTTGATTTTTACCTACTAGATTTTTACAAATTTCTCATATTACAAGTCTAAACTATTGGCCAACTATTCCTACTTTTACTCTCTAATTTGAATATGCAAAAATGATTCCCATATAAATTCCTCCAAGTTTGGCCTTGTCTGATTTCCAGACTCATATAGCGAACTGACTTTTTGATATCACCACCCATGTATTGACAATGTATTTTCAACTCAACATGCATAAAATAGAAATCCTCTTTTTGCCAACACCACTTCATCACTCTAGGGGAAAAAATAATTTTTCCTCTACCCTTCTAGGTTCCTGATCAAGACCCTCACCCCCATAATAAAAGACAGAAGTTTAATAACATGTATAGCTCCTATATACATGGGAGATAATGAGGAAAACTGAGTAACTCCCCAAAATGGACAAAATTGATACTTTAAATACCATCTCCATATAAAGATAAAAGATGTTGGTCATCAGGCTGGTTTGCAAGGTTACCAGAACAGCACAGCAAAAAGGGTGAGGCTATTACGCAGATTTAGGTCATTGTCTTCTCCACTGATCAGAGTTTCTAGACGTATTTTAGGGTGGCAAACTGTTCCCCCCTTCATCACTGAACTTGCTCTTCTCCCACTCTTCTACAAGTTCATAAAAGGCAACATTATTCACACACTTGTTTAAGCCAAACATGGGATTCAACTTTGATTTATTTTTACCACACATCTCACTTCATATCATGAAATATCCTATCTGCTTTAAATTAAAATAAATAAAATATTTGACCAATTGTGTTCTGTCATAGACACATCCATATCTTTATGCTTTGATAATGAGATCTTTTATTTTCTGTTTATGTTTTTCACCATAAGGACAAGTCTGGAACCTTCCCGGAGTTTCAGAGTCCACTTGTAGCATAGCCAAGACCTAGCCATGACAAGATCACCCTAGACCAGCCCGGCTATCAACCAACCACACAAATCCAGCTGAGATCAGTGAACCTGCACCAGTTAATAAGAACATCCTGGACAATCCATAGGCCTGCGAGGGAGAGTTTATTGTTTTTTTTCCCCATGATATATTGTGTTTTTTTGTTTTTGTTTTGTTTTTCCATAGTGATGTAAGATAATTTAATATGAGCAGAGTTATTCTACAAAAGTTTACCTTAAGTTAGTGTTTTATTACAGTACAGTAGAATAATTTATTATTATGTTGATTATACATTTTGGATATTTTAAAACTAAGGTTATTGATAGCACCTTGGTGTGAAATTATACACAATGTATCTGTTTTGTTTTTTTTTAATTTTTTTTAACGTTTATTTTTGAGACAGAGAGACAGAGCATGAACGGGGGAGGGGCAGAGAGAGAGGGAGACACAGAATCGGAAGCAGGCTCCAGGCTCTGAGTCATCAGCCCAGAGCCCGACGCGGGGCTCGAACTCACGGACCGCGAGATCGTGACCTGAGCCGAAGTCGGTCACTCAACCGACTGAGCCACCCAGGCGCCCCATAGTGTATCTGTTTTTACAAAAATTTTCAAGAATCCTTCGTGAATAGCCATTTTTTTTTGCTATTTAAATAATAACACGGTGTTAAAGCTTATTGTTTTGAAAAAATAACTGTTTGTTGCAGAAGTAATTCTCCAAAAATTGAATTAATCTATACCCAATTGATGGCTTTTGAAGTAAAATCCATTTAAAGTGTTTCGAATGTAAATATCTTTCTTGGTAAGTGGATTACACACCTCATCCCTTAGTACACAACCATCAATTCTGCTTTCATCCTTGAACAGTAATGCCATTTATGACATATAAGCAAGCTTGCATTTGGTTAGTAAGTTGGATGAGAGTCATCTATATTTACTGTCAAAAGCAGCAGCAGAGTTCTCGCATCTGTACAAATAAATTCACTTCCGGTACGAAACTATACATCTCTCCTCAATAGGCTTTTACAAAAGAATGAAAAAGAAACCCAGCCTCATATAGCTATATAAATTACGAAAGTAATAGTCCAATTTCACATGGTCAAGGGTCATCTGGGTTATAGGTCAGGTAAATTTTGACTATAGCATAACAAAAGTAGAAACTGATATTTTCACAGGAAAGAAGTAGGCAGATAGGAAGAGAATCAAAGTACTAGTTTAGTTTTAGGAAGTTTGACTGCTAATGAGAGATAATGATTATCCTAAGTCTAATGTCAGGTTAAATGCACTAGGGCACTAGGGTAGGAAGACAGAGTAGAACGGTAGTTAAACTCAAATATAAATACTTAATAATGCAATAATTTCTAGGAGCCTTGAAACAAAGGTATGGACTGTGCTTATAACTGAAATTACTAGGAGGACTACATAGGATTGTAGTTGAAGTAACTCTGGAAGTTTATACACCAAGTGACCTATTTAGTGATATAAGCAAATTGTTTTGTATCCTGAAAATGCAATATAAAATCTCTATAAAAGGAGAAGATGAAATTGCTTGAAATATATCTGTTTTTCCCTTTAGCTTTTTTTATGGAGAATAAAATCCTTCAAGCAGGCCTGGAAAAAAAAAAAAAAGATTTGTGGAAAGGCTGTAGTGAAAATTTTGTCATATAGCAAAGACAAGACATTGAAGGAAAGGTGAATGGAGAAATATAGTACACAAGACTCAACAAAAACAATGTTAATGAGAACAGAGAGAAGGGGAGAATGTCAAGAGATTACATTAGAGTATTGCTCTCTATAATTTGCTTTTCACAGGGAAGCAAGGTGTATGCTTTTAAAATGTGAATCAGATCAAGACACTCAACTATTCAAAACCTTTCAATGCACTCCCACCTTCACTTATAATAAAAGCCAAAAGCATTACCTTTAATGACATATCTGATCTCATTGTCAACTACTCATCACTTATCCTTTTTCAGCCACACTGGTTTGGTTGATCTTCCTCAAATGCACTCAGCACTGTCTGTTGTGGGACATTTACATTTTCTCTTTCTTCTGCCTAAAAGGCTCTTCAGGACTTATCCCTTACTTCCAGGCCTTGCTCAAATTGTACCCTCTTGATGAATTCAATTCTGACCATCTCAATTAAAATTGCATCCCACGAATGCTGCCTTTAAAATACCCCTTAGTGTACTCTATTTATTTCCACAGCACATATCTCCTTTCAACATATGCTTATATGTACTATCATTGTCCATCTAAAGCATCTAAAAGGGCACCTTTCTCAGAGTGTTCACTCAATCAATATTTGTTAAATTGAATTGTCTCCACAGAAAGAATGCAAAGCTAAGTGGTCATAGTGGTGAGAATAAATACAGATTTATCAGAGGAATAAGGAACACTTCATTCAGTGGAAGAATAGTAAAGATATAACAGAAGTCTAAAAAAATCATGTTACCTTATTAATACATCCAACAAAATTACCACATTGAAGATTGTTAGTGACAATCTTTCACAGAATATAAAAAGTGATATAACTTGAACATTTCTGCTTGGGAGATGATACATATAAGCATATATATCTATATCTGTATCTCTCTCTCTCTCTATATATATATATATATTACATATATACATATATACATATATATTACATAGGTATATATACATATATATATATATGTAAATGTACTTGGACTAACTTAGCTATTTATGTCAATCACTGGCTATTGCCTAGTGTTGCATATTACATTGGGAAAAAAATACAGTTAGAAGGAATGAAGTGTTTAATTTTAGAGAATGAATATTTAGGTAGGAATTACCAGGGTTTATATCATGTTTGTATATATATGTATTTAGTGAGTGTGTATTTATACATGCATATGCCTATCTATGTCTAAGTATAATACACAAATAAAGCGATTACACAAAATATGGTAAATGAGGGGTCCCCAACTAGCTCAGTCAGTAGAGGATGTAACTTTTGGTCTCTGGGGTTGTAAGTTTGAGCCTCATATTGGGTGTAGAAATTACTTAAAAATAATTTTTAAAAAGATGGCAAATGATAGATTAGGAAAAAAAAATTAATGGTAAAATAACAGGGTGTCTGGGTGGCTCAAGTTGGTTGGTTAAGCATCCAACTTCAGCTCAGGTCATCATCTCCAAGTTTGTGAGTTCTAGCCCCGCATCAGGCTCAGAACTTGGAGCTTGTTTTGGATTCTGTGTCTCCCTCTCTCTCTTTCCCTCCCCCACTCACAGTCTGTCTCTCATTCTCTCTCAAAAATAAGTAAACATTAAAAAAAATTTAATGGGCAAATAACAAGAGATTGAATTTATAGAAAACATGCAACAATATCTTGGAGATGTAATTTTGACCTGATCAAAAACAGGTAAAAGTGAAATTTGAAGGTAATGGTGAAAAAAGAATGTGAAAACAACACTTTGGGCTTCATAACTTTGTGTATGAGCAATAAAATATGAGTTACAAATTATAACCCCAATGAAATATTAAAGATAAGACAAAGACTTCATGGACCAAAATAATAACTAGAAAATAACAATAGCCCAATATTCTAATGCTTTCAAGAAATATATTTAACAAGATACAAAATAAAGCTAAGTGATAGTTTTAAAAGCAAATATACCACTATAAAAATCATCACGTGCATATCAGCCTACCATAATCAAAGGAAGGTGATACTAAGTGTCTAAATAAGAGAGTTATGGTACACAATTTACCTAATGAATATTGTAAGTATAAGACTAGATGTATTTCACTGAAACCTCATAGATTCCTAAGGAACTCATATTTTAATTTTCCTTCAATATCACTAGTTGTCACTAGATTCTTATTAGTAATGTGAACTTTGTGTGTGGGGTTCTAAATGTCAGAATATGTAGCAAGGCAATTTTAATAAAAATTAATAATAATAATTTTAATAATTTATGTGTTCAACACTTTTTTCTCCATGAATTCCTCCATGCATTCATTACTACAGTCTCAATTGCTTTCTTTTTGTGTATTGACTATCTCCATGAACTTGATCTACAATGCAATTTTTCAAATCATTTGCCATATTATTTGTACAATGATTTATAAATTAATCATTCCCCACTAGAAATGAATAATACTTTTTATACTAAGCCATAAAAAGAAACTAGGAAATATAACTTATCTATAAATTATTCCATTTAGGCAAAATTTTGGTAAGGACTAAATAATTTTAGAAATTACATGAGTATGAGGGTAATGATATTCATTTATTCCATGGTACAAAATAAAATTCTGCATTCATGTGAAAGAGTTACTTGTTCATTTAAAAATAATTTTTAACTTACTTTTAATCCACCCAAGTAGGTGGTTTATTTGTCATGCAATATAGTCAAAGCTTTATGAAGTAGCTTGTATTGTATTTTTAACATTAAACATAGCCAATGGAATGTAAATGCTATTTTAAAATAAAGGTATTATATTCATTTTCAATGGGTCAGCTTTTCTGTTATAAATCTTTGATGAAATCAGGCATATAAACGTAACAAAAAAACACACCAAAAAAATGTCCTACAACCTCATTAGTTAATGATTAGACAAAAGCCGTAGCCATACAGAAACACAATACGAAGAAGACAACTAAGAAAATATTTCATTAATTTTGGCATTCAGTATTTGTGCTGTACCCAAATATACTGCTGCGATATTCTTGTGCCAATGCCTTCTGAAAGAAATATTTACATTGTATTTAATTCATCAATAAATAATATAACCGCTTGAAATTATAAGAAATCTTAGATAGAAAATAAACATACAAAATCACATTTTTTAAAAAATATCATCTCAAATTATTGATTTGCTGCTAATCTAATAACATTTAAGAACTCACATAAATGTTTTAACATTTTCTACTGAAGAAAAAAACACATTCAGCTGTATTATAGAAGTCTCTTTACACCGCATTTTAGTGAGTTCATGTCTACTGCTGTACGTGAACCATCCTGTCCTGATGACATTGGAGTCGTCCATGCCCAGTTTCCAAATACAAATTGTATGTTGTGGACTTTTGTGAGATTTCACCACCAAACATCTGCCAGCTCTTTCTTCCTTATAACGTTCTATTTCCTTTTGGAGAATCACCTGCCTCCTTCTAATTTTTGTATTTTGTTGGGAGAGTAAAACTCCACACCTTCAATAAGCCAAAGAAGTCAAAGTGCCATACGATTTCATCCCCAGATCCGGGAAAAGGATTTTTGAAGATATTAGGTGAGAAGAACCAGTTATCTATTACTTCAAATAGAATACACATCCTACTGTTACTGTTATCAGAGGATTTTTGCTTCTATATTCCTGATGCCTTGGAATTTCCTCGACCCCATTCACAGACCTGTTTCCCAGCTTCTTGTCAATCCATTTAACCCCTAATATCCTTCTGGTAAATTTAATTGTACTTAATTTAGCCAGCATGATTTTTCCATAGATGGCTACCAGTTAACCTCAACTAACTAGGGTAGGCTAGGCTGTGCTGTGATGAAATGTACTACAAAGGGTCAAAAAACTTTTATTTTTGGCTCATATTACACGTCCAAGACAGTGCAGAGCTTCTGCTCATGACAGAAGAGCCCAGGCTGATGGAAACTCTACTTTATTAAAATGTCACCATTTCGACATGAGGCTCCAAGGGATGTCGCAGCAGGACAAGAAGCCTCCTACAATAAAGTGCTTCAGAAAATGTTATGTGTCACTCAGAGCCTACTGGTCAGAAATAGTGACCCTTTCCTCAAGGGGCTGAATATGGACTCTCAAGTACATGAAACGAAAGGGGCACCAGGTAAATCATTACGGGAACGGGAAATCATTACCACACATTCCTAAGCAAGACATCATAATTTAACTGCACTCAAGAATAATTATGAGGTGCCTGGGTGGCCAGGTCGGTTGTGTTGGACTTCGGCTCAGGTCAGGAGCTCACAGTTCACAGATTTGAGCCCTGTGTGAGGCTCTGTGCTGACAGCTCAGGGCCTGGAGCCTGCTTCACATTCTGCGTCTCCCTCTCTCTCTGCTCCTTCCCCACTCACGCTCTGTTTCTCTCTCTCTCAAAAATAAAGAAACATTAAAATAAATTTTAAAAATAATCATGATGAAGACTCCACAAACATGGCCCAAATTTGTGTCAACTCTTCAATTTCACGTATAAAACCTAGTGCTCGTACCACATTATTATTTATTTACTAATTTTTTAAATAGCACAAATATTGATGCATTCTACCTGAAAAAAGTTGAACTCAATTCCTGTTGGATTGCCACCCCATTCTAAGTCTCCAGCCCAAGGGGAAGTCTGTTTTTATTTAGGATGGATCTGCCAGACTACTTGGGAACTACTACAGGTCAAGAAGCAGCATAAGCTCTCTGTGGCTCTATGGGTGTGCTTTTCGCATAGGCAGTATAGCCGGTAGAATCCTCAGAGTGTGAATTACAGGTTGGCTGGGCTTAGTCACACATTGTCTCTATAATTCAGATATACAGACAACCCACTAAAGTTCTACTCCCTATGTCTAACAGCAATATCGAAAGCAAAAATTAAGTGGAGGCTAGATTGAAGTGGTTATTGGGAAGTAATAGTTCCATCCCTAACACTCTATGACTTCAGTAAATCTAGAAGATACAGAGCACTTTGAGTTACCAGAGTGCTAATTTCCTGGTGGTTTCTTTTCTTTTCTTTCTTTCTTTCTTTTTTTTTTATGTTAATTTTTGAGGGAGACACAGAATCCGAAGCAGGCTCCAGGCTCTCAGCTATCAGCACAGAACCTGATGGGCTCGAACTCACAGACCGCGAGATCATGACCTGAGCCAAAGTCGGACGCTTAACCGACCCAGCCACCCACATGCCCCAATATCTTGGTATTTAGTATGGAACCTAAACAATAGTAAGTACAAATATCCTACGCATTGAAGGATTAGTGCACACTAACCCTGAACGAAAGTTAATTCCTGAAGAGGAGTATCACCATGGCTCTCTGGTTAAAGAGGAATCTTTATGGCTTTTGGACAATCAATGTGATTGCTGCTTTGAGTCTACTTAATTTAGGCTGAATGTATAGTTTGGACAGACATTTACAGCACAAAAGAAATCCTAGCAGTAGATCCTGAAAAATATGTTTTTTAAAAAGAAACGATTATGGTAGGAAGGGAAGGTAAAGACTCTGGAGCTGCACAGCATTCTAAAAATATAAATAAAAAGGAAAAAAAGGGGGGGGGGTGCGGCACCTAGGTGGCTCAGTCGGTTGAGTCTGACTTCTGCTCAGGTCATAATCTTGTGGTTTGTGAGTTCCTGCCTGCATTGGGCTCTGTGCTGACAGCTCGGAGTCTGGAACTTGTTTCAGATTCTGTCTCCCTCTCTCTCTGTCCGTTCCCCACTCACACTCTGTCTCTCTCTCTCTCTCTTTCTGTCTCAAAAATAAACATTAAAAATAATAAATAAATAAATAAATAAAATATTTAATAAAAAGGAAATCACATCTTTGTGGAGAATCACAGAGATCAATGTCATCCTCAAAGATTTGAAAATACATTATGGTGAATCCTTTAATATTTACATTCAACTCACCTGCTTATAAAGATAGAGTGATCTTAGAGAATTACATTTAGTTAAGAACTTCAATTGATGCCTTTGTCTCACATATGGTCTTTTCCCTGGAATAAACCTAAAACCTCCACTTTCTTGTGTTGCTGTTGATTTGCCAAATATTTCTTTTTTCTGTCTGCATAAAAACTGTCTACCACAATGAAAAGGAGTCATGTGGAAAGCTGACTGCCTTGTCCAGCTCTATGCAAACCCCTCTGCAAGGAGGTTGACTGTCTCACATCCTGTAAGGGCATGACGCAGCAATACGTTGATGAATACTGGGGATCAGGTGGTAGCAGGCACCCAGTAAGCCGGCGAGAGGTATTTGTACAATGGGATGAGAGGTGAAGTCTACAGAAATACTAAGACTCTATCGTTAGGGCAGGTGGTATATTTGATTGGAAGTCTATTAATATATCCTCTGTAAAACAAAGGCCACATTGTTACGCTCTGCAGTCACTACTTCTAAGGAAAATGTGAAATACTTCACGAGCTTCATAGATATTGGGGAAATGAATAACAAATGTGGCTGCACTGCTCTGACCCCTTTATCAGGCTCTATGTTTTGAGTAAACCTCAAAGCAAAGGAGTTTCTTCCAACTCATCCAGGCTTTAGTGCAATAGCTTGGTCATCATGTGTGAGTGGTTCCAATGATGTTTAGAGTGTCTGTAGCAAATTTAACATTAAATAAAGTCACAGAAAGCCATGAACAGAGGTCCTTGGGTGTTTGCAAGCAAAATCATGTCTCAATGGCAACTTTGGATGGATCACATGTACTTAGCATCTGAGAGAAGCCTCACCACGGTTCCCTAAAACCTGGACCATGATTGTTACGACACAAAGAGTTAGGTGGGAGTCCCTGAAACTGCCTCCCCACCTCTAGTCAAGAAAGCAAATCAGAATCAAAGTTCCATGAGGAACTTCACAGATAATCACCAGTATCACACATTCAAAGAACGAAATGGGGTGGTCTCATTATAGCATCTGTTTTCAATTCACCTTGTCAGTCCTTGGCAGAAACCAGTAGGGACATGACTTAAAGCAGCACATTGATAATATGTTTAAAACTTACCGTTGCCCCAACTGCAGCCACTGTTCTAAATATAGTGTCTTTAGAGGATTACATTAACCTAGCCCCTGGTATTTGGTATGCGTCCATGATAATATGAATATCTGCCTCAGTCTACATCAATAGGTAAAATCAAAAGTGTATCTTCTTTGCGTGGGAAAGACAGTTACAGTTATATACATCTTCTCTTTTGCCTGATTACTCTGTAAATGCTCCTGGGCTCTGCCCTAAGAGAGTCCACGGGGCAGGACAGCACATTGATACATGTAGATTAGATCTGATAATCAGTGTTTGGCAAGTGATATAAATGTCTTATGAGGTAAATGCATACAGGAGGATGGAAGATAAACCCCATGAACACTCAGAGTACTTTAATGTTGGTGAAGGTATTAAGGGACCAATGATTTGCAGCATTCTGAGCATCCCACTGTTAGGAAAAGGGCATATTATTTCATCTAAGACTTCCTCTAATAAAATTATTTCATCTAAGACTTCCTCTAATAAAATTAATACTTTCAAGAGATCTGCAGGAAATTTAGGGGCAGATTGTAGAGCATTTAGAAAATGGCTTCCTGGGGCACCTGGGTGGCACAGTTGGTTAAGCGTCTGACTTCAGCTGGGTCACGATCTCGCGGTCCGTGAGTTCGAGCCCTGCGTCAGGCTCTGGGCTGATGGCTCAGAGCCTGGAGCCTGTTTCCGATTCTGTGTCTCCCTCTCTCTCTGCCTATCCCCCGTTCATGCTCTGTCTCTCTCTGTCCCCAAAAGAATAAATAAACGTTGAAAAAAAAATTAAAAAAATTAAAAAAAGAAAAAAAGAAAATGGCTTCCTTACCCAATATCAGGTATGCTGTAAGGCTGAGTTTTTTATGCATCCCAGAGCATGAGTCCTGTGCACTAGGGGAACCCTGAAGAGAAACCTGTTCTGCCACTAGGTCCATAAGACCACTGGAAAAGATGGGACTGGACATAGCAGAGGTGGACAGAAATGCGTGTGGTGTTTCTAGCAAGCCTAACTGGAGTTTAAGCCAAGACCTGCCTGAGGTCACACTGTAAGACCATGCCACTGAGATCAGAGAAATTTACTCTGTACAGGGAAAGAAAAACAAATTGATGGTTTGTTGTTGAGCCTTGATAGAGACAGAATGTCTGTGAGGAGTCCTCCTGTGACTGTGTAACATGAGCTGCCTGAGTCAAATGGTGTGGTTGATGTAAATGCAAACCACTTTATAACAGAAGCATTACGTCAGGATGAGCTTGAGCAGGTCCAGGAGAACTGAGAAAATTTAGGAACATTTGCTCTAGACTTTCCTGTTGTCCAGCTCTTTTGCAAAACTGCCTCAAACTCAATCCATATTTAGAGACTGGCAGCATTTTCTAAAAGAGGGAAAAAAAGTCGGGCCTGATATATCGTAGAACAAGTCTGATATGATGGCACCAATCTAAAATAAACTGCTGACACTATTGGTTTCCACTTGGCATAAAAAGATAAGGAACGAGCATTGCTCCCTCATCACCAGGCTAACAAATTTCAAGTGTAAGGACTAGTGGAATACTGCTGAGAGAATTAAAGCACCATGGAGAAAAGCATTCTTAGGTATGATACATAGAGAAGATCCAAAACTGAAGGTGGGGAAGACATTTATAAATCCCCTCTGGCAAGCCAATTTCCACCCTAAACACAAGGCTGGAAATTCGAAGCCTGTAGTACACTGAGGATAAGCATAGCAACAACAGACCGCAAATAAATTCAACTACTGAATAAATTGACTTTAAACTCCACACTCAAACCTAGCAGGAAGAAAGATGTGCAAAATGTCACACATAAAATCTACTTTTCCAGTATCTACTGTCTTAAAAAAAGACATCAAATTGCAAGGCATATGACAAAGCAAAGAGTACAACAAAAACATATTGCTAAGAGACAAAGCAATTAACAGAACAGAACAAGGAAGGATACAAATAGTATAGAAATTAAAATAACTGTGAATGTTGTGTTAAAGGCTCTATTAGAAAAGGTGGACACCATATAAAATAAAATGGGCAATGGTGGGAGAAAATAAAAATTATAAGGAAAATCCCCCCAAAATCCTAGAAATGGAAAATAGAAGGGCAGAAATGAAAAATCCTTCTAATCGAGTAGGGAAGGAAAGAATTAGTAAACATAAAACTAAAAAGTATTCCATCTGAAGCACAAATTTTTAAAAAAGTGATAAAAACAGAACAATGCATCCATAAACTTGGCTGTGGGCTGGGGGTGACAGCATGGATACCAAATGATGTAACAGACATGTAATCAGAATTAAAATCCTAGAAAAAAAAAAGAGAGAAATACTTAAAGAAATCAGTACTTGAATAAATAAGGATCTTCCAAAATTAATAACGGACACCATTCACAAAGCTCAGAGAATACCAACTGAAATAAATATACAGATGTATGTACATGCACACACATATAAGTATATATTATATTGAAAATGCTGAAAACCAGGGGCGACGGGGTGGCTCGATAGGTTGGGCATCAGGCTTTGGCTCAGGATATGATCTCATGGCTTGTGGGTTTGAGCCCTATGTCAGGCTCTGTGCTGACAGTTGAGAGCTTAAAACCTACGGATTTTGTGTCTCCCTCTCTCTCTGCCCCTCCACCGCTTGCTCTCTCTCTCTCTCTCTCTCTCTCTCTCCATCTCTCAAAAATAAATAAACGTTGAAAAAAATTTATAAAGAAAATGCTGAAAACCAAAGAAATTAAAAAAAAAACGTTTGAAGGAAGCTAGAATGACAAAGAGTCATAACATACAGATATACAGCAGAATCAAAAATATAATTATACAAGATTTTCACCAGAAATCATGCAAGCTAGATCATGATGTGACCTATCAGACAATAAAATTATATCTTTAACCTGCTGAAAGTATATAAGAAAAAATTTTTGTTAATGCAGAAATCTGTACCTAGTAAAAATATCTTTCAAAAGTGAGGAAATACTTTCTCAGAAAATAAAAACCAAAAGAATACATTCTGAGCATATCCCCAATACATAAATGTTAAAATGGTTTCTTTTACAAATAGAAGGAATACAACTAGATAAAAATTGTGTATATACACATAAAAATGAAGGGCGATGGAAATGGAATAAATGAAAATAAAAATAAAGCTAATTTGTCCTTAATTACTCTAAAGGATTACCAACTGTGTAAAGAAAAATATTGTAGACATGCATTCTGTGCTTTTTCAGCATATGTAAGCATAAATAGCACAATAGCACAGCAACAGTATGAAGGATGAAAGGGAATATAGTGTTGCAAAGCCTTTATTTGATACATGAAACAGGATAATATTATTTGAAGATACAATCTGATTAAGTAAAAATGCATATTGCATGACCTAGTAATTTCACTTCTGAGTATATGAAATCCTTCATATATGAATGAAATGAAATTGTTATCTTAAAGAGAGACAGATCTGTTCCTTCATGTTCATTGCCACGTTATTCACAATAGTCAACCAGTGGAAACAACTGTCCACTGACAAATGAATGGATAAAGAAAGTGTGGTATATATACAATGAGATATTATTCAACCATAAAATAATAAAGAAATCCTGGGGTGCCTGGGTGGTTCAGTCGGTTGAGCATCCGACTTCAGCTCACGTCATGATCTCCTGGTCTGTGAGTTCGAGACCCGCGTTGGGCTCTGTGCTGGCAGCTCAGAACCTGGAGCCTGCTTCCAATTCTGTGTCTCCCTCTCTCTCTGCCCCTCCCCCATGCATGCTCTGTCTCTCCCTCTGTCAAAAATAAATAAACATTTTTTTTTAATTTTTTTTTCAACGTTTATTTATTTTTTGGGACAGAGAGAGACAGAGCATGAACGGGGGAGGGGCAGAGAGAGAGGGAGACACAGAATCAGAAACAGGCTCCAGGCTCTGAGCCATCAGCCCAGAGCCCGACACGGGGCTCGAACTCACAGACCGCGAGATCGTGACCTGGCTGAAGTCGGACGCTTAACCGACTGCGCCACCCAGGTGCCCCTAATAAACATTTTTTTAAAAAATTAAAAAAAAGAAATCCTGCCATTTGATACAACATACATGGATCCTGAGGGCATCATGCTAAGTGAAATAAGTCAGGCTAAGAAAGACAAACACCATATGATTTCATTTACATGTATAATCTAAGAAAACTAAAGTCATAGAGATAGAAAAAAGAATGGTGGGGAAAGTAGAGAGATGTGCTGACTTACAGGTTATGAATTTCCAGCTGTAAGATGAATAAGTTCTGGGGATCTAATATATGGCATGTGACTGTAATTAACAATACTGTATTATAACTTGAAAGGTGTCACTGGAATAGAGTAACATTTCAAATGTTATCACCAAATGTACAAAAAATGGTAATTGTGTGTAGGGCTGGGAGTGGTAACTAACCTTATTGTGGTCATCATTTTGTAATATATACATATATCAAATCATCATGTACCCCTTAAATTTACATATGTTATATGTCAATAATATCTCAATAAAGTTAGAAAAAATGTAAAATGCAAATGCAAGGGCAACAGTTAAAACATTTAAAAAGTACAAACAATAAATTAGTAGTAGGGATAAAATGGAATAATAGAAAGTGCTTATTTAACTTAAAAGAAGGCAGAAAAAATAAAAAAATGAAAAAGTACAAAACAGGTAGTGAGGTTTAGAATTTAATCTAACCGTATAAATAATCACATTAAATGTAGATGGTCTAAACACTCAAAAGACAGATATGATACTGTCTAATTGGCTACAAAGTAAAATCTAATAATATGTTGTTTACAAAATCATTTCAAACATAAATACAGATTGGGGCACCTGGTGGCTCAGTGAGTTAAGCAACCAAATCTTGATATCAACTCAGTTCATGATCTCATGGTTCATGAGTTCAAGCCCCTCATCAGTCTCTGTGCTGACAGTGCCTGCTTTGGATTCTCTCCCCTTCTTTTTCTGCCCATCCCATGTGCTCTCTCTCTTCCTCTCTCAAAATAAAAAACAAACAAAAAAAAAACTTTAAAAATTTATATAAATACAGATCTAATAAAAAGTAAATGATGTAGGGGTGCCTGGGTGGCTCAGTCAGTTAAGCGTCGAACTTCAGCTCGGGTCATGATCTCACGGTTCATGAGTTTGAGCCCCGCGTCGGGCTCTGTGCTGACAGCTCAGAGCCTGGAGCCTGTTTCAGATTCTGTGTCTCCCTCTCTCTCTGTCCCTCCCCCGTTCATGCTCTGTCTCTCTCTGTCTTAAAAATAAATAAACGTTAAAAAAAATAAAAATAAATAGAAGCACTAAAAAAAATTGTTTTTAAAGTAAAGGATGTCAAAGATACACATTACAAACCCTGATCAAAAGAAAGCTGGAGTAGCTACATTAGTATCAAACAAAATACACTTCCAAAAGGTATATTTCTAGAGTCAGGAGTGAATTTTTCAAAAGAATATAAAATTCTAAGTGTGTGTGCACCTATTCAAAGACTGTGAAAATGCTTGAAGTAAAATTTGATAAATAGATCTATAATTATAGACTATAACCAATATTCACTTTGTTTTTCAGTAAGTAATAGATCAGATGGAAAGAAAATAAGTAGGGTGTAGAAAACCTGGATGACACCAGCCACCACTTTACTTTAAAGATATTATAGAATATTGTCCCCAACATCGTACTCTTCAAGTGTGCATGGGCATTCACACAGCTAAGTCATATTGCAGGTCAAAATAAGAAACATAAATTGGTAATAATGATCTCCTCTTTGGATAGTTGCCACTGGAAATGAGTCAGAAAAAATGTGTCCACAGAGATATTTCTTTTATTTAATTAGATACTGTTTTCTAAATATCATCAATGACAATGTGGTGAAGAAAAGTTTAAATGTATTTAACATCATTATTGATGATGATGTAAGAAATAATAACACATGAATTATGGTTTTTAAAAATTTTTTTGAAAAAATTTTGTGGAAAACATGCAGTTAAACTAGAAAACCCTCTTTACCCATCTAATTAAAAAATTACTCATATCCTTAGGTTAATCACTATAAATAAATGATTTTCCATGTAAAAACCATTTTATGTAATAGAATTTCATAAATTAATCTATGTACTATTTGAAGGAAGATGGTATAAAATTTAAGTATTTGATATTTTATTTTCTATTAATTATATGTCTGATGTTTGATATCATTTTATATTATCCTAATTATATGAATTTTCCTGGCCAGTAATCACAGATCGATCTTGACCTCACCTATTTTAACAGGTATTGAATAGGATAAAGGTTCCAAGATTATTTTACCACAAATCCTGGGACAGTGGTTTCTCAGTTATCTGCTATTACCAATGATATTGCACTGGAGAGACTTATCCTTCTGGGTATTCGTTTGCAAATGTGTATATTTGAGACATTACTAGAAGTGGAATTCAAATATTTGTTCAATTAAACATTTTTAAATATATGCCAAATCACCCTCAAGAAACAAAACAAAGCCCCCACAAGACTGTACCATTATCCCTTTTCCAATACTAGAGGAATGTCTGTTTTCTTAGATTCTAATCAACCCTGGAAATCACCAATTTGACATAAAATGTGAGGGAAAGTCTCCTGGGAGATCAGAGTAGTCAGAGTTATAGAAACTCACGAGTGTGATTTTATTTCTGTCACTAGTGCAAGCTATGCTAACGATTTTTAAAAGAGAGAAAAAGCTTGTTGGTCAAGTAAGCAATGTAAGGACAACAAAATGTATCCATTTAGTCACACTTGAGCCATGATTAGAATACAGGATATATTTTATCTTTTTAATCCACCTAAGGTTTTTGGCATATTTGAGTAGTAACATTGTTGATAAAAGGAGTCAATGATCTCTAGATGGCACAGTCATGTGGATAAAAAATCCTCAAATGATTTTGTTGCTGATACACACGACATGAATCATCACTATTCATATGTGTTCAAAATGCGATTTAGTAAGAAACATTGGTGTACACATAGCAATTATTCTTTGTAGCAAGAGAGAATTCATCCACTCGTTATATTGTGGTATGTATTGTCCTTTGAGGTTTTTGTTTCCTCCACGCCATGGGAAAGAACCTCATTTCCCTTTTAAGTAGGGTTTAACTAAAAGCTCAGCTACTCTTCTGGTGCCCACGTATGTGCCCCTCTGCTCACTGGAACCCGTCTTCGACCTCTTGAGCTATTCTGACATTTGTACATGTGCTATTCAGATAATAGCGTGTAAATAATAACAGTGCACTGAAACCAGTTTTGCTTTTAAGTGGCTGTGAGTAGAGAAGTTATGTGCCATCTGTCAGTGCTCTAGGTTTAAATGCTGTTCAGATTTACTAAAAATCCTTTTGACAAAGGCTCTCAGTTAAATGATTTTGATAAGAAAACCATGAACACTGTCAAAAGCATTGCTGTGTCCTCACATCAAAGGAGAATCTAATTTAGTTGGAAAATGGAAAAGCCTCAAAGGATTTTTTTTTCTGAAAGCGTTTTAAAAGGTGGTGTTGTTGTGGCCCCAAATTTGTATGTTGTACCACGTTGTTGTTTTAGTATACACATGACATCCACGTAATGAAGCCATCAATGGTCAGTGGTAGGCGAGGCTACACAGAGTATTTTAAAGTATTCCTCAGAGACCTTCAGTCCCGATGGAGCTGCTTACTTGCCTTCTAGTAATGCTCTCTGTGCACCTGGCTTATATTTTGAGCTTGGACGTGAGATCAGCCAGCAAGGGAACTTGGTTGTGACCACCTGTCCAACAACACCCAGTCATGTCTAGGTTTTCAGGCTCACAGTCTGGGGGAAATAAATACAGAGATTTCTCAAAAATAATACAGAAGACTGGTAGAAAAATACATTGTGCTGGAAGAAATTTAATTCTGATTGTCTGGGTTTCATTATAGCTGCACGTCTAGGGAAGACAAACAAATACAAATTCCATGAATCATTTGATACGTGTTCTGTTTATATGAGAGAAACCATAAATATCTATGTATCCGTGACTGTTATCCTGAAGTGTTTGAGGGGAAAAAAAGTGATCTATTTCAATTCTGAAACCATCTTCAAATAAAAATAAGGAAAATAGTTCGAAACCTATTAATTCCAGAGCAGAAGCTTTATTTATCTAGAGCACAGACTTACTTCACTTGCAGAAATTGTTTGGTGAATTACATTGAAGAAAAGTGATGACTTGGGGGCACCTGGGTGGTTCAGTCGGTTAAGCAACCAAATCTTGATTTCTGCTCAAGTCATGATCTCACAACGGGTGAGTTCGTGTCCCACATCAGGCTCCATGCTGACAGTGTGAAGCCTGCTTGGGATTCTTCTCTCTCTCCCTCTCTCTCTACCCCTCTCTCCCACTCGAAATAAATGAAATAAACTTAAAAAAAGAAACATGATAATTTCATTTTCCTATTTTATATAATTCATTGATATTGGCTAATACCAAGATCTATAATCACATTGCATTTCTTATGAACATTTTTTTTTAATTTTTTTTTCAACGTTTATTTTTATTTTTGGGACAGAGAGAGACAGAGCATGAACAGGGGAGGGGCAGAGCGAGAGGGAGACACAGAATCGGAAACAGGCTCCAGGCTCTGAGCCATCAGCCCAGAGCCCGATGCGGGGCTCGAACTCACGGACCACGATCGTGACCTGGCTGAAGTCGGACGCTTAACCGACTGCGCCACCCAGGCGCCCCTTTTATGAACATTTTTATTTCTTATCACTGTCTTCTAAATTAGATTCAAAGTGATAAAAGGCCCCTCACTTTCATGCACTTTTCATCTGTGTGTGTTCTAGTATTTCCATTTCACAGGCTGTCATTAGGCACTATGATCTAGATTTGTGAGACAGACTTTCCTCTGCGATGGGAGAGTCATCTTGTGTGGATTGAGGTGATGCCGTTCACATCACAACTGAAGCAGGTGGACAATAGTTCACGCAGTACCCAGCGAGATGAGGGGACAAGTAGAGCTAAATTATTTGTCAGGAATCTGTCTCTATTGTTTATAGCAGATGGAAGCAGTGTGTGCTCTGAAATCCCCCAATCAATTTGAACACACAGTATAAAATTCCAGTAGATGTCTAAGATGTTCTAGATCGTATGCAGCATATGCTTTTAATACATTTCAGCAGTCATGAAAACAGGAACCTACGGTTCAATGAACATAGATGTCAAACATACATTTTATTTTGCATAAACGCGGAATATTTGTAATGTGAAGTTTTTTTGTTTTGGTTTCGTTTAGGGTTTTTTTTGGTGTTTTGGTTTTTCGGAAGCATATGTTCCAATGTGTGTGATGTGTTTACTTGGGGGAAGTAAACTATAAAGCACAATGGAATTCTTCTCTAGCAACAACCTTTTGCCATCAAGTGCCATGCTAGCCTATAGAAAATAAAGCAGGGCTCTACCTCAAACCGACCCAAATAGACGACAAAACAAAAGTAACGTAAAACCCAAAGTCCAAAACCTCGGCAGATGTTCTTTCAAGTCTCACGTTTCCATCCTGCTATGATTTACATTTGAATTAAATTTTTAATTTTACTGAGTGACATGAAATCTAATTAGATCCTCCTCCTACCAAGGAATTATCGCTTGTATTAACACTATGACTTGATCAAATTAAAAACATAAGGTTTACAGAAGAGTATACAATTGTGAATAACATGATGATGTTTCATGTTTAATACAAAAATATATTTACTTTTGAAAATATAATGTGAACAGCTGGAATATCTTATAATAACATTAATAAAACTATAATATATTATTTCATCCCACTGCAAAAAAAAAATTAGTGGTGAGCAAAGAGGTGAGGCAGTGTATGAAAATATAAAGCAATCTGATCTTTAACATCTTGAGAATAACTGTCCATTAGCTTTCACAAAAACCACTTGTACAGCAAAATCCCATCCTATAGTAGCTTTAGAAAGTATTTTAATAAAATTTAGCCAATGTTTAAAACACATAGAAGTACCTGGGTAGCTCAGTCACTTAAGCATCCGACTTCAGCTCAGGTCCTGATCTCACAGTTTGTGGGTTCAAGTCCCGCATCGGGCTCTGTGCTGACAACTCAGAACCTGGTGCCTGCTTCAGATTCTGTGTCTCCCTCTCTCTCTGTCCCTCCCCAACTCGTGCTCTGTCTCTCTCTTTCTCTCAAAAGTAAATAAACATGAAAACAATAAAAAACATTAATTAATTAAAACATGTAAGTGTGTTTGAAGATATAATTAAGAGTACTAGTAATTCTGGAAAGAGTGAAGGCAGCAGCGTAGACCTTCACACAAATGCAAACAAGCCCCCCATGGATAATGTGATCAACAAAGCTAGGTGACAAGAAATCCCGTAAGACCCATAATGTCACCAGGTTGTGACAAATCACCAGCAACTATAACATGTCTGTACCAGAAAATTTCCTGTCTTTGCAAAATAATAAATTTGGCTTAAAAATCAATCAGGATTTTTTTTAACTTCCTCTATTTTTTTAAATAAATTTTTTATTTTAAAACAATTTTCAATTTACAGAAAAACTGTGACGATCAAACTGAGAGTTAACATACACCCCACACTTGTGCTTTCTCCCACTGCCATCATACGTTATGGTAAAATTGGGGCCATTAATTACTTGACAGAATTCTCATCAAAAACAAAACAACTTGTGGGGTGCCTGGGTGGCTCAGTCTGTTGAGCGTCTGACTCTTGATATCAGCTCAGATTTTGATCTGACAGTTCATGGGTTGGAGCCCCACGTCAGGCACCGTGCTGACAGGACGGAGCCTACTTGAGGTTCTCTCTCTCTTTCTTTCTCTCTCTACCTCTTCCCCTCACTCTTTCTCTTTCAAACTAAATAAATTAAAAACTTGAAAAAAAATACCTCATAGTAAACTCATCAAATCTTTCTCTATTTCTTCTAAAAGGACTCATTTTTACCTAGAAAACCCACCATCTAACATCTTTTTTTTTCTTCTATGTCTATTGTCTTCTTTCTTTTCTGCAGCAGGAATTTTCTGAAAGAGTGAGGAAACGGGGTCTAAGGAGGGCAGAATTATGCTCCGCCTTGTTGCGGGCAGGGTACTGACACAGTTTAGTGATTTCTCTGTGCATCTCTGTTTAATGTTTTATTCAAGAATTTATTTAGATCAGTTTGGACTCACGGATATTTACTTAAACTTTAAGTCATATCTCAACACTAGTTTATCTATTTTCTCAAGCTTCTCCCTCTTTTGCCTTTGGAAGCTCTCTCCACTGGTAGTTCCCATGTCCATGTGACAAAAACAGTCTTCTTTTCTTTTTTGTGGGGGGAGAGGGTGGATTTCTTTCATGCCTGGCCCTACAACATGTTCCAGTCTCATCTTGGATATTTCCTGCCGGTTGTAGAAGTAGCCATTTCTCCAAAAACCCTGGTTTGTTTTAGTGGAGAAAGGTATCAGAAATCAAGCTGTGGGTGCTGGTTATGTTATTGCTACACAGATGTCATTGTTTCTAGGCTCTCTCAGTTCTCAGATCAAGGAAACACGTGTTGCTCAAAAATAAACTGTAGCATATTAAAATTTTTGAGAGTTTATTTGAGCAAACGCCCATTCCAATCAGGCAGCACCAAACCAGAGTGGTTAAGAGCACTCCACCAGCGGGAACGCAGGAGAGACAGACTTTTATAGAAACATGCCAAGGCACAGTAAGGAAACTATTGATTGGTTGTAGCTTAAAGCCTAGTTGGCTGTTTGTGATTGGTTGTCCTTAGGTTTCAACTTCTTAACCTGAGGCATTTGTAGGCTTTGGTTTTAACTTGCTTTGTAAGCCGTCATGACATTAAAGCAAGCTCAGTCTAATGACCTTGTTTAATGAATTTAACAGTATGTATACTATGCCATATATATCCACATATGCATAAATATTTCTATATGCAATTATCTGCATCTGTATTAAATTCAATATGATTTCATACCAATGTCTCCAACTCTGATCCGTTATCACCAGGATCAGTCTAGCTTCCTCCCTTTGTTTGCTCTCACTGGTGAGGACGCGGGATCCCACCGTTGTTCTGTCCCACTCTGCGTGTACAGCACTATTAGAATTGTTCACCTATACCCCAAGGGGAACTATTAACGAATATAGTGCTTGGCGCAGTTTTATTTTTAGTCTTCCAGAATCCATTCTTTCCTAAAGTTATTTAAATCTGTATCTCCTCTCTCCCCCCACCAAATACACTTTTGTGTGGTTGTTTCACACATTGTGATACAGGTCAATTGTTTTATCACATTCTCCATTTCATAGTTTACCCAGCTGCCTAAATGATCTTTTAAAAAATTTGTATACATGAAGGTTCACTCTTTGTGCTTTAAGGTTCTGTTCATTTTAACACACATACAGTGCCTTCCTATTTCTTTCTCTTTCTCTCCTTCATTCTTTCTTTCTCTCTCTCTCTCCCTTCCTTTCTTCCTTTTTCCTTCTATCCCTCTCTGTCTTTTTTGTTGTAATGCTACTTTTCTAGTTTCTATGCTAACAGCTTGTCAGTTTTTTGAGTTAGTGCTATTGTTAATATTATGAAAGTCACACAGTAAATATTTGGGTCCTTCTGTTATTATTCTCAACAATTTCTTTATTACCATTAGACTCACCTTCCTCATTCTTTCAGAACAAATTACTGTTACAGAAAAAGAAGGAGACAGACATAAAAGGAAAAGAAAAAGATATCACATTCTGATCTTTTAGGCAAGAAAAAAGACTCATTTTATTATTACTATTTTTTAAATGTTTATTCATTTATTTTGAGAGGGGGCTGGAGGAGAGGGATAGAGAGAAATCCAAGAAGGCTCTGTACTATCAGCACAGAGCCCAGTGGGGACTCAAACCCACAAACTGTGATCATGACATGACCTGAGCCAAAATTGAGAGTCAGACGCTTAACCGACTGAGCCACCCAGGTGTCCCCCAACAAAAGACTCATTTTAGAAGAATAGAGAATAATTTAGTGAAAGTTTACTGTTTGTCAAATTGTTTTGTTTTTGTGTGCTACCTCATTTCATGTTAGAGAAAGTCCTACAGGTTGTCAAAACAAAACAAAACAAACAAACACAATAATGAAAGAGGAGATAATGTGAAGAGAAAGCATGAGAGTGTCCTTCAGAAAATGCCAACATGTACCCCAAATCCCATATGTACCACAAAGCATCTTCAAAGGGGAAGGACAAGGTAATAGAAAAAAAAATCTGGATTCTGGAGTCAAGAGTGTTTTGTGTCCAATTACCTTGTGAACCAGTGAACCCTACAGAGATCTCTGGCCCCTAGAGAACAGGGGACAATAGTAATGGCTGAGTTGGAATAAGATGTGGTTCTATCTAAGATATATTAGTTCACTCACCAGGTTTGTGCAATAGTAACTTCACAGATTACTATGGCCAGACATAAATGTGGCCAAAACCACAGAGTGGAATATATAACCAAGAAGGGCAGGACATAAAAGGCTGAACCCACAGCCACAAAGTGGAACAGAACTCAGTGGATGGCAGTATGGACGGCCCATGGGTGAGAACACACAGAATTGTATACTTCAGTGAAAGGAACATACGACCGAAACTAGACCACTTTCTCACACCATTCACAAAAATAAACTCAAAATGGATAAAGGACCTGAATGTGAGACAGGAAACCATCAAAACCCTAGAGGAGAAAGCAGGAAAAGACCTCTCTGACCTCAGCCGTAGCAATCTCTTACTCGACACATCCCCAAAGGCAAGGGAAATAAAAGCAAAAATGAATTACTGGGATCTTATGAAGATAAAATCTTCTGCACAGCAAAGGAAACAACCAACAAAACTAAAAGGCAACCAACGGAATGGGAAAAGATATTTGCAAATGACATATCAGACAAAGGGCTAGTATCCAAAATCTATAAAGAACTCACCAAACTCCACACCCGAAAAACAAATAACCCAGTGAAGAAATGGGCAGAAAACATGAATAGACACTTCTCTAAAGAAGACATCCGGTGGGGCGCCTGGGTGGCGCAGTCGGTTAAGCGTCCGACTTCAGCGAGGTCACGATCTCGCGGTCCGTGAGTTCGAGCCCCGAGTCAGGCTCTGGGCTGATGGCTCAGAGCCTGGAGCCTGTTTCCGATTCTGTGTCTCCCTCTCTCTCTGCCCCTCCCCCATTCATGCTCTGTCTCTCTCTGTCCCAAAAATAAATAAACGTTGAAAAAAAAAATGTAAAAAAAAAAAAAAGACATCCGGATGGCCAACAGGCACATGAAAAGATGTTCAACGTCGCTCCTTATCAGGGAAATACAAATCAAAACCACACTCGGATATCACCTCACGCCAGTCAGAGTGGCCAAAATGAACAAATCAGGAGACTCTAGATGCTGGAGAGGATGTGGAGAAACAGGAACCCTCTTGCACTGTTGGTGGGAATGCAAATTGGTGCAACCGCTCTGGAAAGCAGTGTGGAGGTTCCTCAGAAAATTAAAAATAGACCTACCCTATGACCCAGCAATAGCACTGCTAGGAATTTACCCAAGGGATACAGGAGTACTGATGCATAGGGGCACCTGTACCCCAATGTTTATAGCAGCACTCTCAACAATAGCCAAATTATGGAAAGAGTCTAAATGTCCATCAACTGATGAATGGATAAAGAAATTGTGGTTTATATACACAACGGAGTACTATGTGGCAATGAGAAAGAATGAAATATGGCCCTCTGTAGCAACGTGGATGGAACTGGAGAGTGTGATGCTAAGTGAAATAAGCCATACAGAGAAAGACAGATACCATATGGCTTCACTCTTATGTGGATCCTGAGAAACTTAACAGAAACCCATGGGGGAGGGGAAGGAAAAAAAAAAAAAAGAGGTTAGAGTGGGAGAGAGCCAAAGCATAGGAGACTGTTAAAAACTGAGAACAAACTGAGGGTTGATGGGGGGTGGGAGGGAAGGGAGGGTGGGTGATGGGTATTGAAGAGGGCACCTTTTGGGATGAGCACTGGGTGTTGTATGGAAACCAATTTGACAATAAATTTCATATATTGAAAAAAAAATTAAAAAAAAAAAAAAGAAAGGAACATAGGACCAAATGTGCCTCCCAACCAAGCACCCATTCTCATTGGCACAACAGGAGTTCAAACCAAGTTAATTAAATGTCTTAGAATACGGATCAATTTGAGAAAAAGAGATAAAGTACAAAATCCTCAAATTCACTGTGTTTAATACTTTAAAATAATTGAATTTGACAGAGTCTACACGGAATTGATTAAAATTTCTATTATCATGTAGAAATGAGGGCTTGTGATACAAATTAAGTCCAGTTATATGAAAACAATGTTACATATTTGCCATCTGAATTTGAAATTTGTGAAAGTCATACCTCCAGCCTGTACTCTGCCTTTGATAATGAAATTGTTCAATTTTTGCTTTAGGTCTCAGTGTATAAATGCGTTTTTATGGTGAGCTGGCTTTTCTTCTGTATGCTTTGTGAAATGCTGACTGGATGTTTTTCCATTTAACCTTAGAAAACCTTATCTCTCCAACTTGAGTGTTCTTTGTGTGTCTATGTGTTATGCAGTGATATTTCTCTGTCACATTGTGGCCAAGAGAAGGACTAAATCACATTATCTCTGACAGAGAGATTCACTTCCTTATTGAGGTTAGATCTGAAAATGGATCTCTTATGGTACAGCCAGGACTCCTCCCCAAACAGAAATAAATTGTTCCTTAACCATTTTGTACCCCTTCTTATAGCTGTCAACATTCTGACTTACCAGGTAATTGAGCAAACTTTCTATTTGTCTTGATGACTACTATGGTTTATTTCCACATTGTAAAGGGAGCTGAAACTTGTGTTTTAAAAGAAGGGGACTCTTCAGATAAGCTATGTGTGTCATTTAATATTTAGCCAAGTTGCCACCCCCCAAAAAAAGGGACAGCAGATGGAATCTAAATATTTTAAGTTTACAACACATGACTTTCCGTTTGTTGAAAGTAAACACGTCTCTTTATGATCGAAAGGCTGAATTTGTAAAGAACATTTTAAAAATTAGTAAATTTGTAGATAAAAATTATAGAAGAAAAACTTACACAAAGAATATTCATTTAAGAAGCTCACGAGTTATATAATTTCATTAAAATGCTAATGAAAACTGTGAAAATCTAGAAAAATAATTTACAATGTCTCTGTCAGCCTGCAATTGTGTTCCTAATAGAGATTATGTTAAATCTGATTTTTTTTTTTTTGTTTAATGTGTATTTATTTTTGAGACAGAGCATGAACAGGGAGGGTCAGAGAGAGAGGGAGACACAGAAACTGAAACAGGCTCCAAGCTCTGAGCTGTCAGCACAGCCCGACGCGGGGCTCGAACTCACGGACCGCAAGATTATAACCTGAGCCGAAGTCGGACGCTTAACCCACTGAGCCACCCAGGCGCCCCAGATCTAAAAAGCAGAGTAAAACTCATTATCATTCAAATATTTTTGTATAATAATAATAATAATAAATAATATATAAACAGACCACTGTGTCATCCTAACAGGCTTTAAAAGAATGAAGCTTGATTGCTTCATTGTTACAAATTTAGACCCACACATAATCATGTGTTTCTCTGATATGAATGGGAACATATATTCTATGTTGACTCCAGTATACCAGAGACTTTTATTCATGCCACCATCCTGCGGCCTCTTACGTCATTAAAATAACACATTTATGGGCCTCAGAAATTGGCTGTGAGAAAGGAGACACTGACCTTTCTCGCCAGTGTGTTACAAAATGTGCTGTGATATTGTGGTTTATACTGGCACAGATTTCCTACAACTCTTGGAATGTCCTGTGATGAGAGCTATAAAGTGTCTCTTGTTATGTTAGTGAGGTAACCTTTGGAACACACCCAAGGGTGGAGGCTGCCATCTGTAGAATCCACCGCATGATGGGAGGGTTGGAACTTCCAGTCCCAACTCCCCGATTTCTGGGGATGGGGGAGGGGATGGAAACTGAATTGATCACCAATGGCCAATGATTTGATCAGGCCTATGTAATGAGGCCTTCATAAAAACTCAAGAGCACTGGGTTTGGAGAACTTCCAGGTTGGTGGACATGTGGATGGAGACTTGGGGAGAGGGGGGTGCCTGGACAGAGCTTGGGAGCTCTATGCCCTTTCCCCACACACTGCCCTATGCATCTCATTCATCTTGTCCTGAGTTATATCCATTTATAATTAACAGGTGATTTCATGAGTAAACTGGCTGCCTGAATCCCGTGAGCCTCTCTAGCAAATTAATCCAACTCTAGGAGGGGGTCATGCAAACTTCTGATTTACAGATGGTCAGTCAGAAGTACAGGTAACAACCTGGGCTTATGACTGGCATCTGAGGAGGTTGGAAGCAGTGTTATGAGTCGGAGCTCTCAATCTCTAGAATTTGATGCTCTCACTTGGTAGACAGTGTCACAATCGAGCTGAACTGTAGGACCTAGGTCATGCTGGAGCATTTCTTGCTTAGTGGTGTGGAGGAAACATCCCTCCCCCACATATGGAATTGAGTGCAGAACCAAAACGTTGTGGGATATGTCTTTCCTATACAACATAATAAACACTATGCTTGGACTTATAGTAAAGACTCAATTATAATGCAGAATGAAGGACAATACAAAAAATAATTTTAAATTACCACAAAGCTTACAAAATTCTAGTTTCCTTTTTAAGAGACCTCATTTGCAAATCTCACACTGCATTTAGAAGAACAAAGGCAGCTTGGCACCTACCTCTGTTACCAGTGAAGGGGCGCAGAATATGCCACCCCAAAATATTCCATTTTGGTATATTGATGATTTTGAAATAAAAGTTCTTTAGCAGGAGACGGTGCAGGAAGGACACTCTGACCCTCCTTTGTACCCTTGAAAGCAGAAAATAAATCTCCTATGTGAAACATACACTCCCTATACCAGGAGGGTAAAACCACCCTTATCACCAGAAATCAGGTATTTAGGGACAAGAAGGCTGTATAAACAAACCTTGCTACTTCACTAATTTCCAACCCCAAGCCCAAAATTCTTTGTTCTGTCAACTTTTCACAAATTTGTTTCTTTGCGTGAAAGATACAAAAAGCCTCCTGCTTTGGTCACTTTTTTGTATTTCATATTTTTCTGAGCTCCCATATGTGCAATATTAAGTGTGCTTTCCCCCTACCAATCTGTCTTATGTTGCTTTAATTATTAACCCAGCCAAAGAACCTAGAAGGGGAAAAGGGAGTTTTTTCTGACCCAACATCAAAATTAGAAGTAATCTGAGTAAACGTATGCTTTTACCCCAGTTTTACTGAGATATCGTTGATATATAACACTGTGTAAGTTTAAAGTATGCAACTTGTTGATTTGATACATGTATATATTGCAAAGTGCTTACCACAATAAGGTTAGTAAATACATCCATCACCGCACATAAGCACACCTTTGTTTTGTGGTGAGAACAGATATGTGCCATGGACACTGGACTGAAATGCTGCCAGTCTTAGAAAAAGAGACAGACTTTCTGTCACCCTTGCTTGCCAAGTTCCCCAGGACTGACCATGTTCCACACAGCTGACAGTGTGATCATCCATCCATGCCTTCTAGGGAAACCTGATATATACCTAATGAATTTGCCTGTATGTATCAACAATATGGTTCTACTGCAGTTTGATATCAGAACATTTTCTAAAATTGGAGTAATGGATCCTAAACAATACCAAAGTCTGTCTCAAATGTTTAAATCAATTGGGTCTGCCCAACGCACAATCCAGCTTCTCTTAGGTTTTTTGTCAAAAAAAGTCTAAAAATAATTTGGTATATGCTTGCCACATGGCCCAATTCTTATATAATGGAAAGATACTTGATTTCACTTTCAGGCAGGATGAAACAGCAGAAGTTAACATGCAAAATTAAACTAATAATTATTACCGAAATAGAGACTACATTGTTTTGATATAATATACTCAACACTCTGAAAATTTATTCTCATTTTTTGTGATTAATCATTCCCCATCTTGCCAAAAGTGAAAATGCACCAGTAAATAACAACTATCTGTAAAATTCTGCCAAGTAGTGGAATATATTTTTATCATGATGACTATTAGACTATCTAGAAAACTAGATAGTTTGTTCTAATAAGGCCTTGGAAACCAAACTCTGTTCAAGTAATTTAATAATTTACTGACTTGGTCTTTGAATACGGTAAATGATAACACTGACATTCCCTGAGAGCATTTTTTTAAAGAGAAGTATTGTTGGATAGAAGGGATCACAGTTGCCCCTATAATTTTCCTGTAACATTCTCTTAACTTCCTCAGGCAAACATAGCTTACTTAGTTACTGCAGATTTCAAAAGAAAAAAAAAATTTAAGGTTCATGGATCACTCTTTTGAAAGATGTACCAATTGACTCTACCCCATGTTAGCATTCATTAATCCTTGGAAAAAGTATGGTGATGTTGCTCAAAGTAGACTCTATATTTTGTAATTAAAATTTTGCTCAATTACTATTGATTCATGATTTGTCAACCTACCGCTTTTTTAAAGCTGCCTCTTCCATTATGAACAAATGTGGGTTTTTCTCACATTTTCTTTCTCAATTCTGGAGACCTTAATTTAATACTGTGCTGTTAAAAGTCAGGCCTGAACTAACTTCACTCTCCTGGATGGGCAATTAGAAGTAAAATAAAAGTAATCCTAATTTCCATTTGGCTTTAAATATTAAGGCAACTTCTGGTGGGAAATCTATTCCATTTTTTAAAATATAAAATCCTTTGAGAAATCAAGTTCTCCCTGTGGCTTCCTCCTCAATGCAATTTCCATTTTTATTCCTCTGACAAAAAAAATACATTCTTATCTTTTCTCCTCAAAATTTAAACAATTACACCCACTCTAACTACTCAGCATATACTCAGAAGGGATCTTCTGTTTTGTTTTGTTTTACCTGTATAGTTTACATTTCTTTTCCAGTTGGTTCACTTTTTTTTTACAGTAAATATCTTTAGAATCCAAATACCTCCGTTGGGTCATAATCCTATTGATATAAAGGAAAAATAAAAATAAGATTTTCATAGTTTACCACTAGAGATCTTATAATTAATTTAAAATCTAGCAAAATTACATCATCTTAACTATTACATTAATATCCTTTTTAAAGCTGTAAGGAATATCTAGTCTGAACTCTTTTTTTAATACTTGTGGTAACTGGTCAAGCAGCAATAGAAAACTAATACCACATGTTCTCTCATTCCCTGCATTGTTCTCTAGCACTAAATCTGTCTAACAAAATACTATACATTTTTAAGGTCTAGTTTAACTGTCATATGTTTGATGTTTTCCATTCTGATGAATTATTGTTCCTACATTACCTACCAGTCCTGTATATTTGCATAACCAGTACATTCATACTTGTATTTCTCACTTAATTCTGACATTAGAGATAGTTCTGTATCACATTTATTTCGTATATCTGTCACCTATGGTAACTAGTATGATGTCTGGTACATTATAGACTTTCCATATATAGTAAAACCTTGGATTATGAATAACTCATTCTTTGAGTGTTCCACAAGATGAGCAAACATTTCTAATACATTTTAACTTGATAAATGAGCACTGTCTTGCAATACGAGTAGTACATGATGCTGAACATCACATGATCACAAGTGAGCCAATGGTATTTGAAATTTGCTTTCATATACAAGCGGCTTTGGATTACAAGCATGTTTCCAGAATGAATTATGCTTGCAAACCAAGGTTTTACTGTATATAAAGGGTTGAATTGAAATGAGCTCTTATACTTATCCATTCAATCCCTCCTTTTCTTTCATATTTTCTAGATGTCTGCTTCTATTTCATCCACTAATCTTTATTGAGTACTCATTGCAGGACTATGTTCAAGAGAGGAAGCTTAAGAACTAACTGCACACTTTTTTTTTTTTTTTTGGCCCCGATTGGAATTCTATTAAGTTTCTATTGAGTAGATCAAGTTACCAAATAAATAAATATTATAATTTTAGACAGTGATAATCAATCAGGTGGTCTGATTAAAAAGGATAGTCTTCTCTGAGGATATGTCTTTGAAGTTGAGACCAGAATGATTTTAAAGAGCCAACACAAGGACTGAACAGAGACTCCTCCAGATTCAGGGAGTAATCATTGTCAAAAGAAGGTGAGAAGAAACTTGAAATGCTTGAAAAAGAGAAAAACTTCTTTTAGTAGTATGCAAGTTTTATGCCAGAAAGAAGATACTTCAGCCTTTCTCAATAGACTTTAAAGGGACTATCTCTGGTTTATCTCTGTGCTAACAAAGGCTAACATAGAGATGAGGACACAGATTACATATTTAAACAAACTTAATTGGATTCTACATAGAACCCAAATAAAAGAGCCAAAAAAGCATATCTATTTGGCAATATCATGTTCCCATCAGAGTTTTGTGATATAAACCCAGAGCCCAGGATTTTGTTTTATATATAAAGCTTTTATTGTATTTTTTTCAATTACAAAAAAAAAATGAAAAAAAAATCATTAAGTCCTAGTCAATACATTGTCTCCAAAATTGCCTTATAATTACAGTTTTTTAAAGTTTATTTATTTTGAGAGAGGCGGAGACAGCACAAGCGGATGAGCGGCAGAGACAGAAAGAGAGAGAATCTCAAGCAGCCAGAAAAGAGTCCAACACAGATTTCAAATTCATGAAACTGTGAGAACATGACCTGAGCCGAAACCAAGGGTGGGACTCTCACCCGACTGAGCCACCCAGGCGTCCCCACACTGTTTTCTTAAGTAAGTATGCTTCTATCTATAATTGTAAAAACATATTTAAATGTATTACACTTGGATGATTAAACAAATATTCTAGATGTGGCACCAAGTAGTTTTGTACTGACCACGGCTTCAATTTTCTCATCTACAAATCATAGGAGTCGATGAAAATGCTCTCTGATCTTTTTTCAGCCCTACAAATGTGTGCTTCTTTACCCATATTTTAACTATGAGTTATATTTTAGCTATAGACATATTTACACATGATAATATAAAGGAATGCTGCATTCTTTGAGGGATCCTTTCTTTAAAGAGAGCTACACTGGAGTGTTTAAAGGGAAATTGAGAATTACAGATTTCAACCATTCATCCATAGTGAGAATTTAAACCTTTTGAGTTATCTGTGTATTCAAAGCTATAGGTCTATGAATACTTGACAAAATAGATGATTTGAGAAACTCACCTTTAGCTCGTGTCTAACTATTCAAAATTACAATAGTTCCATCAAGAAAAATTATCATATTAATTGTGTCGTCTGAAGGAGCCAATCATAAGAAATTAAGGCAGTAATTGTAGACTTTAAGATATCCACATATTTTCCTTCCTTATCTGCATTTGTCTTCTCCAAAATTTATTCATGTATTCTGCCTTAAAATTTCCTTTTACTACAAAACATAAGACTTTTGACTTTAGTGGCAGAAACCTCCAGGGAAGAGGAATGCAGTATCTCAAAAACTTAAACTAAGAAGATCATTTCATACCCTGATTTTGTAGCTGTCACATTTTCCTCTTGGAGATAGACCATGTAACTTTTTACAAAATGAATATTTCTGGATTCTTACCCTCCTTGTCATTGGTCCTCTTTCCCATTTGAAATTCTTGGAATAGTTAAAAGGATGAAAACGCCCACAGTCCAAACCTCTCTGACTTACATTTGCTGTAATTCTGCCACTGTGAAAACCTTTGTCTAAGTTTCAAATATCACCTCTTCAGTTTCTGGTGGGTTGATGTAGGACATCTGTCCTACACGCTGAATACCGAGACTTTACTTGGCCTTTTTACTAACTGGAGAAATATGGCATTTCACCCTTATCCTGGACTCATGACTCTATTTCATTCCTCATACATTTTTTGCCTAAACATTAAAATTCCTTCATATCAATAATTATATATAACAGTATAACATATTATATATATATATATATATATATATGTTTCCTATAGCTCAACAGCAGGCCATCCATTTTTATGTCTTTTTCTTTCTATTCTTCCTTCCTTCCTTCCTTCTTTCTTTCTTTCTTCTCCTTCCCTCTAGTTTTTATTAACAAAATATAAGGACTTCACTTTTTAATTTTAATTTTCCAGAAAACATCTGCTATTTATTTTCCTGTTTCTTCTCAGAAAAATTATCACATCTTTTTATTTTTAGTGTGTGAGAAGAATTTTGTGCAATATTTTATTTTTCAATATTACCTTTTAAAGCATGCACAAATGGATTCAGTCTGATAATGTATGATTATTAAATGCAAGTTTTCAGCTCCCACATATGAAAATTGATGGTCAAGAAGAGTAAGAACAGAGTCACCACTGCTAATATGTGTCAACAATTTTTTCCAATATAAAACATGGGATGTCCTTTTATGTTACAACTCTGAAGCTGAAGCTTAGTTATTCCTTTACTGATAACTGTATTTTCTGATCCCCAGAATGGAATGAATAATTTACAAAAGATATTTTACAATCAGCAATTCATTTTTGAAAGACATTTAAAACTATGAAAATTAAATGACTTTATCATGCAGTTAACAATTTAGTTTTATTGTGTAACCAGTTGTGCCCTGGTTAAGAGCAAGGATTCTGGAGCCTGCGGTTGAAATCTCAGCTTTGGGACCTAAAGATGTGTACTACTGTATCATTTAATAAGCTTCTCATTGTTTCCATTTCTGCTTCTGATAAAAGGAGCTAGTAATAATTAAACATATTTATTTTATATATGTACACATATACAGTGAATAGGAGGTGTTCAGTGTGTGTGTGTGTGTGTGTGTTTGTGTGTGTGCGCGCGTGTGTGTGTGTTTCCTCAATACTGGTCAGATGAGACTCACAGCGCTTTGTTAGCCACAGTCACAGCCTGGGGCGAAAGAATCTTCCTCCTTACAGGGCCCCTCAGGGGTGCAGAGTGTCCTTCTTTGCGGGGTGAGCTGGATGGTACAGCTCTATCCAACTGAGTCCTTTCCTTACAACACTTGGATTCACTTTGTACGTCTGGGACCAGCTCCTTCAAGATTCCGCTAGACTTCTCTTCCTTGCGAAAACTTAGGAGAAGAGAGGGTGACTGCAGCCTCTAGCTTCCGCAGCTATCCATCCGTAGGGCCTTACCTGATACTCATCACCTACCTCCCCTACTTTTTATCCTCAGATTTTCATCTCCCACTGTTTACACTTCTGATTGGCTGGTGACTCACCCATGAGTATGAACTCAGCCTTAATTATTATTGCGACCATTAAATCAAATCAAAATGTATGCAGATGTTTATTTTCTTTTTAATGGTCCACGAACCTCTACACATATATTTACTAGAATTCAAAGGTCTATTCAGGCATTAAAGAAAAATGGGAAAAATGGGATAGTAATTTTAAAGCAAGGAAGGAAGGGTACAAGGAAAGAAAAAAAAAGGATCATCAGATATCTCAGGCTTTTAGAGCATTAATGTATTGAAGCTTAAAATGTTTAGAGTTGTTGAGTTTCTTTCCCACCTCTCAGAATTGCCTGAAACATATACATATGTAAAGGCATTGTGTCACATACTCATCAAAAGATTTGGCATATTTTATGTATGCACTTTATAAAACAAACTAAACATGGAAATGGAACTACAAAGTGACACTTAAGCCTTTTGATCCGGGCATTAAATTCTCAGGAAAAGTGAGTTAGTTTTCTTAATAGAAGGCTGCTCATTACATAAGGCCAAGCTGAGAAGTGTTGGTATATTTTTTTTCATCCTCAGTGCTATATTGCGGTATTCCACTGACAGTAAAGTATCTCCTGCTGTGACAAGTATTGATCTTATTTTTCCTTTGAGACTCTTAACAAGCCAAACTGTAGCTTCCTAAAATATTCAGCTGGAGCAGTAGTTTGTCAGAGCTATAAGTTAACAAGAAATTTACTTTTATTCTCCTGTGGAAAAATAAAACACAATTAGTATTCTCCGTGTATTTACTGATTACATAATTGCTTTATCAGCTAAATGACTGAGTGATGGGAGAACTGAAGCCAAGATTCTTTTCCTTTTTACTTAAGTAAGTGTGTGCTTTTGTCTAGAGAGAAGAGTAACATTTTCATATATGATAATATAAAACTAGGGAAATAAGAAAAATTGATAAAATTACACAGCTTTAAATCTATCATGAAATGATATTGTAATGCACAGCTTTAAAGTTATTCTTACACAAAAAAATATATGTGAAATTAAATAGTAGCCTAAATAAGAAAGCAAGAAAATATGTTTAAATATATCTTTGTTTTACTCATGCCACACTTTATAAAATCATAAGTTAATATAGTTATTAAAAGCAGAGAAGATATGTTTTATTGACTTGAGATTTAGTTAAGATATAAAGTAAAAGATTACAGATAATAACAGTAACAGTTTTTTAAAATGCAATTAATAATGACATGTGGTTTAAAAAATTGTCATAAAAATAATATGCATATGCAAGAATATGCAAATATGCATATGCAGGCATATGCAAATGGAAGTCAAAACTACAGTGAAATATCACTTCATACCTGTCAGAATGGCTAAAATCAAAAAACAGAAGAAATAACAAATGTTGGCGGGGAAGTAGAGAAAAAGGAACCCTTGTGCACTATTGGTGGGATGCAAATTGGTATAGCATTGTGGAAAACAGTATGGAGGTTCCTCAAAAGATTAAAAATAAAGTTACCAGGTGATCCAGTAATTTCATTACTGGCTATTTATCCAAAGAAAACAAAAACACTAATTCAAAAAGATATAGGCACCCTTATGTTTATTGCAGCACTCTTTCCAACAGCCAAGATATGGAAGCAACCCAAGTCTCCATCAAAAGGTGAATGGATAAAGATGATGTGGTAAATATATACAATGGAATATTAGTCATCCATAAGAAAGAATGAGATCTTGCCATTTGCAACAACGTGGGTAGGCCTACAGGGTACAATGCTAAGTGAAATAAATCAGTTAGAAGAAGACAAATACCGTATAATTTTACTCATATGTGGAATTTAAGAAACAAAACAGACAAAGGGCACCAGGGAGCTCAGTTGGTTGAGTGTTCCACTTCGGCTCAGGTCATGATCTCACAGTTCGTGAGTTCGAGCCCTAAGTCCAGTTCTGTGCTGACAGCACAGAGCCTGGAGCCTGCTTCAGAGTCTGTGTTTCCCACTCTCTCTGCCCCTCCCCCACTCTCTCTCTCTCTCTCTCTCTCTCAAAAAATAAGTAAACATTAAAAAAATTAAAAAAAAAATAAAACAGACAAAGAAAAAAAGACAAAAACCAGACTCTTTGACTTCTGGAAAGATGGCAGAGTAAAAGGATTCTCAACTCACCTTGTCCCATATTTACACCTGGATAACAACCACATCAATGCAGCTACCCCAGAAAATGATCCAAGGATTGGCAGAACAGACTTGTAACAGGTCACGGTAGAGAGGAGGTATATCAGTACACCCACATTGGAAAGGGTAGAAAGGGTAGAGACATGATCAGGAACCAAACTCCTGGCAAGACTAACCACAAATGGGAGGGACACCGTGAGCACGGAGAAGGGACAGAAGCAGACCCTGTACCAGGCACCCCCGACTTGAGGGACCTGCACTGGGAAGATGAGTCCCCAAACATTCAGCTTTTAAAACCACTGAGGTTTAACTTCGCAAGTTTTTACAATCAGTGGAGCTTAACTCCACTCCAGGTACTTTAAATATCAGAGGGTTTAGCTCTGGAAAAGCTGGGGTGGGGTGGAGATAGAAAACTTAAAGAGACATAGCAAATGAAACAAAACAAAACAAAGAAAAAAAATTATTGCATTGAATAACAGGCAAATAAATAAATGAAATGTTTAAGAAAATTCCAAACTTTGTCATGGAAATCCATTCTTGAATGGCATGTTTCAATTTTCCTCAAGCTTTGCAATAATATGGGACATTTTCTTTTCTTTTTTTCTTAATGTTTATTTTTGAGAGTGACAGAGTATGAGCGGGAGAGGGGAAAAGAGAGAGAGAGAGAGAGAGAGAGAGAGAGAGAGAGAGAGAGATACACAGAATCAGAAGCAGGATCCAGGCTCTGAGCTGTCCGCACGGAGCCCAACGTGGGCCTTGAACCCACAAATCTTGAGATCATGACCTGAGCCGAAGTTGGAAGCTTACCCAACTGAGCCACCCAGTCTCCCAATATGGGACATTTTTATATTCGAATTTGAGAACATACTAGCATTAACTCTCTTGAAACTACGTATGTAGCTAAATCTATTCAATTTATACTTCTGAGTAAGTTATTCAGTGGTTATGGAAGTAAATATAGAAATGAAGTAATATCAGATTATTTACCCTTTCATTCAGACTTAGAAAGTATCACTTTAAATCATACTAGAAAGTCTACTTTTAAAAACAACCCAAGAAAATGAAAGGAAAAAGTTTCCATGATATAAGTAACCACTACCAACATCTAAAATGTATCACGTGCCATTCAAAGTTTTCATTTATTTTAAAATTATTTCCTTCTGACACTTATGTGAAAATACCATTCTGTATCAGAGAATACAGGCTCCAAATGATCAATTTCTCTTTCACTGGAATTCATATATTACACAATAAATTTTTATCCTTTGAAGAAACACCTCCCATTGCATACTATATCGACTATAGAGACATTAGTAACACCACAACCTGATTTGTTTTCATTCAACCAGAAAAGTCTCAGGACTAGCAAGAATATATTCATTTAGTTGACTATTGAAAATGTCCCAAATATTTATGCACCAAAATAAAAATATTTCTCTTTTTAACATAAGGGCTTGTAATTCCAATTTTGACCTCAAACAAATGAAATAAAATTGTATTCATTTCAACTAAAGAAAGAAAAATAAAAAATCAATTTCTTCCTTTCTGGAGAGTTCATAAGAAGAGAACTTTCCTTGTCAATCACCTAAACAGTTATTTGTTACAAGATATAGAGTATCCACCCATGTGACTGGAATTCATTCACAGTGTCCCTTGTGAATTTGTTGTTGTTGTTTTGGAAAATAAATACCAAAAACAAATCATGAACTAAATATTTCCTAAATTGACTATAAAAATTCCAAACAGCCTAAATCCCACAGAAGGAAGACAAAAGATTTACACAATCTATTCACGGAAAAAGCTATAGTCCCTGTTTCAGAGTAGATCAGAAGACTTTGCCAGTTTACTTCCAAAAGCTGTATGAAATTATCACTAACATAAACTTAACATAATGTCTCATCTACACAGTCACATATAATGCTTTAGACATCTCGTTTGTTAAATATGGGTACATTGGAAACACTATTTTCAGTTGCTGTATGGTTGATTTTTCTAGTAACTCTTTGTTGTTCCTAGTTCTTATTTGGTGGGATTCCTAATACAATTTCTGGCTTTTGGCACATTTCTGTCTTAACACAAAATCTTCTTGTAAGATTAACAAAATTTCAACATTTTCTAGATTAAAAAACAAACATTTCTTCTTATTTGAAGAAGAGACTAATAGCATCAAGTTTTGTAATGATTTCTTTTTTCATTTTATAGTGTCTACGCGGAGGGTAATTTGATTGTGCCATCCATGTTCCATGATTTTCTTTTGTAATTTTTTTAAATGTTTATTTATTTTGGGTGGGGAGGGGCAGAGAGAGGGAGACAGAGGATCCAAGTGGACTCTGTGCTGTCAGTGCAGAGCCCAAGGTAGGGCTCAAACACACAAACCTTGACATCATGATCTGAGCTGAACTCAGGCACTTAACCGACTGAGCCACCCAGGTGCCCTCCATGATTTTTCTTTTGGAGTATACACACACATACATATATATACATATATGTATATAAATATACATATATAAATATATAGAGATATAAAACTGACCTAAAATTTTATGTGAAGAATTTTTTCTCCAGTTATACACTAGAAAATGCCTACTACAATTTGCAGATAAAAGTAGGTATTGAAATATTACATTAAGTGTTGATGCATATCTTTGAAATCCATCTATATAATAACTTAGACTATACTATTTATTATATAGTTATGATTATATAATATAGAGCCCCAAATTTATTTTGTCTCTTTTAATTCACTCCAGTTTAATGTAAAAACAATAAAATGAATTCAAAATTCTAATTAAATAAATAAGATATATTTCCTAATATTTTATTACCAACAGTTCAATTCAAAATAAGAATTTCTCCTACATTTAGTTACTATTACAGATGATTTTTTATGTTAGTCTTACCAAAGTCACTTCTTAAAAACAAGAATAACCACAACACAAACACTGAATTTCTCATATTTGTAAAATTTCCAGAGTTATCCTAATTTCATTTTTTCAACTAAAAAAAGAAGCAGATAATGTTTAAAAATCATAGTTCAATAAATTGTTAATCATGTGGCAGTCATCATTCAGTTACTTTACTTTCAATATAAAAAATAGATGTCCCTATTAATATTAAGTCCCTTAATATTAAGTCCCACCCTTAATAATTGTTTCAGGTTATATTTACAATTAATTTTGCTTTATTAAATTAAATAATTTCAGAAATATAATTTCTGACGTAGAAAGGATAGTCTAAAACAGCATCATGTAGATATTTATCTCCTTTGGCTTAACAAAGCTAAATTAACTGCCCTCTGAGAGAGAGAGAGAGAATTCAGAGAAAGAAAGAGATTCCACTATCAAAGAATGAACTTAAAAACAAGGACAAAAGAAAAACAGATTAACTCTACATTTTTATAACTCTCTTTCATTTAATATGAGATAAATAGTGCAAACACTTACTTTGTGGGTAGCGTTGTCCAAAATAAATCTAGAAGTTTCAATTTGCTACATGTCAAATTTGTCAAATTTACTTAACGTCTTTTACAAATAATATTGCACAAAGAATGTATGTCAATTCTATTTTACCTTATTTTTGTTAACTTCTCTAGCAATCTTTAAAGACATTTAAAATGTGTTCATGTGTAAGTTGTGGAAAATAAACCACTGCAGATCAGTTGAATTAATATTCATTTGCTAGAAAGCTGTCACTATAAAGCATGCAAAATGACCAAAATAAATGTGTATGTAGAAACTGATCTCTAAATGGCTTACATTGATTTTCCTTCAAAAAAGTGAATGGAATTTCAATCCATGGGTCGAAACATATCTTATGGGAAAAAAATATTTATATATATACATTAGTGGTTGAGCAACAAATTCTAGAATATCCCATCTACATTTGAATTTGGCTCCCTCAACTGATGCCTCTATTAACTTCGCAAGTTAGGACACTTCTCAGTCTCATTTTCTTTACCTATAAAACTTGGATGATAATAGTATTTACTTCATAGGGTTGTTAGAATGAAATAACACACGGAAAGTGTTTAGAACACAGCCTGGCATGAAGTAGATTTTGCTATTATTATATAAATGACAGTAGGAAAAATAAGAATGTTCCCCTAAATACTACATTTTGATTATAAAATGATTTAAAATTTTAAAAGATTTGCAAAAAATATTTAGGATTATAATTAAAACTGATATTCTTAATTCATAGTATTACCAAAGACTTAAATGCTTCTTATTTATTTACAGGAGAGTTTTTATCCTACTATAAAACCTAAAATATAAGATAAAATTATATCTTCCTATATGTTTATTATATTATATGATATTTTGATTTTTCATCCAAAACATGTTGAAACGTAGTTAGGTTTTATTCTGAAGCTTCAATAAAATTGCAACTCCCTACATACTTGCACATAGATACATAAATATACGCATATATACATGTGTGTATGTATATGTATTTTAAAGATTCAAATTCAAATGTTAAAACTGTATTAATATAAGATACATTTTTTCAATCTTCTCAAGATTATTTTTCTAGCTAGCATTTGTTTTTTTAAGTTCATTTATTTTGAGAGAGACAGAGACAGTGTGAGCCGGGGAGGGGTAGAGAGAGGGAGAGAGAGAGAATCCCAAGTAGGCTCTGCACTGTCAGCTCAGAGCCTGACGCCTGTCTGGAACTCACTGTGAGATCAGGACCTGAACGGAAACCAAGAGTCAGACGCTTAACTGAGTCACCCAGGCGCCCCTCCAGCCAACAATTTTTATTAAAAAAACAAAACAAGCAAAAAGCAACAAACCAAAACTCCTCAACAATCTCTGCTAGAATATTCATTTATATAGCTCACTCCTTATACTTTCACTTGTCTTCATTCATATTCATTAACCTGTTCATCTTCGTCTAAGACATTAGGTTCTATTTCTGACCAATTTTCATTCAACCACCTTCTAGTTGAAATGATCCTCTACACAAATTCCCCAAATTCAACCCCAGCACCGTTTGTTTTTTAACTTTTTTTTTAACATTTATTTATTTTTGAGAGAGAGACAGAGCACGAGCAGGGGAGGGGGAGAAAGAGAGGGCGACAGAACCTGAAGCGGGCTCCAGGCTCTGAGCTGTCAGCACAGAGCCCAACTCGGGGCTTGAACTCACAAACCACAAGATCATGACCTGAGCCAAACTCGGAGGCTCAACTGACTGAACCACCCAGGTGCCCCTCCAACAACCTTTTGTTTGATTACCTCTGTATCTGTCACTGAAACAGAAAGGTCCAATCGTAGTTTGAATACACTAGTGAAGTCTACCTAAAATTTCATTTTTCTATATAGTATATAAATATCACAAGCCTGTTTCTGCCCTATAATAATTAGTCAAGCAATCAAATCAGAATCTCATAATCTGTTGTAGGGTGGTGATACATGAATTCACTTTCACCATCCAAAGTCAGATTCGTTATTTGTTCATTTTGTTTTCTCAGAAAGGGCAGTTCCCCCACACACCCATTTTTACACATACTCTTTAGTTTTTTAAATCACTGAGATGACATTTTCACATATTCTATTCTCTGCACAATCTTCCGCTACCCTCCTAACTGAAACTTTCCTGACAAACTAGAAGGAGTTACATAGAAACACTTGTGTTATCACTGCCAATCAGGAGGTCTCAAAACTGTCAAGAGGATAAAAAACAAGGGAAGTCTGAGAAACTGTCACAGGCAAAGGAGCCGAAGACATGATAGCAAAATGCAATGTGATATTCTCAATGACATCATGGAACAGAAAAATCTCACGACGCTGAAACTAAGGAAATCTGGGGAAAAAATTGACTTAATTATGTATCAATATTCATTTTTTTTAAATCATCTATAATACTAAGTGATGACTCTCTCCTTCCAACGTAAACAAGACTACAATTTTAACATTTGATTTCTCGATAGTAGTCAAAATGATTGAACATGTTTCCTCTTGGTTAGCTTCTGTGATACTTCTTTTTGTGTGTGAGGTTACAACATCCCTGGGGATTTCCTTTTGGTTTGCTTTCTGGCTTCATCTTCTTTTCCCAAATAACTAATTATTGGTTTCCTCAGGGGTTCATTGTGGGTTTTCTTCTTTTCTGTCTTTGCATTATCTCCTTAAAATATATCATTAGCACAATTTAAATAACATGTATTTTCTTTTGACACAAAAATTATATACCCAGCTCAAACCACTTTGTTTTGCTCTCAAAAGTCACATATAGAGTACCTATATGCATGACCTACAATATAGTAACGTGTCCAAAACAGAACTGTCAATTTGCTCTCCAAAATCTCCTTTTCTAACACATTTGCCTAAGCAGAATAAATTTGACATCAGTGGCTGCTTAGTTACTTCCTCTGGAAAGATTCAAGTGATCTTCAATGTGCCTCTTTCCCTCACCACCCAACACATCAACTCTGTCAGCAAGGTATGACATTTTATCTCCAAAATGTAATTCTGTTCCTCTTACATCTTTCTCTCTCTTGATATCTTATTCCAGATACTGTCATTTCTCTTCATGATTACTTCAACAATCTCTTAAGAGGTTTCTGTTTGTTTTTCTTTAATTTTGTATCTTCCTATCCATTTTTTAAAATAAATGCTGGAGCACCTGGGTAGCTCAGTCAGCTCAGCGACCGACTTTGGCTGAGGTCATAATCTTACCGTTTGTGGGCCTGAGCCCCGTGTTGGGCTCTGTGCTGACAGCTCAGAGCCTGGAGCCTGCTTTGGATCTGTGTCTCCCTTTCTTTCCCTGTCTCTCCCTTGCTCGCACTCTCTCTCTCTCTCTGTGTCTCTCAAAAATAAAGAGTAAATTTTTGTAAAATATGTTAATTTAAAATAATTTAGGTTTACAGAAAAGTTGTGAGAACAATAGAGAAAGTTCCATGTACCCTCACCTACTTTTCCCTATTATTAACATCTTAGTTTAGTATGGTACATTTGTCAAAATTAATGAACCTATATTGAAACATTGTTATTAACTGAAGTCCATACATTATTCAGATTTCCTTAATTTTCACCTAATGTCCTTTTTTTATTCCAGGATCCCACACAGGACATCATATTATATTAAATAGTCATGTCTCCTTGGGTTCCTCTTAGCTGTGATAGTGATTTCTCAGATTCCTTTTTGGTAACCTTGACAGTTGTGAAGATACGGGGGTATTATAGAATGTCTTTCAATTGTGATAATCTAGTGTACTTTTCTTGTGTTTACACTGGTATTATGGGTTTGGGGGAAGGGATCACAGTGAAATTCTCATCACATCACATCAAGGGTACACACTTTCAATATGACTTAGGCTTGTTGATATTAACCTAAGATGCCTGCCTGAAGTAGTGCTTCTCAGGTTTCTCTACTGTACGATATTCATTTTACCCCCATTCCATACAGAAGACAGTCAATATGTACAGCCCACATTTAAGGAATAAAAGTTATAGTTCACTTATTTGAAGACAGAATATCTCCATAAATTATTTGGGATTTTTCTGCATAGGATATTAATTGATTAGACCTCATTCATTAATTCAATCATTTAATTAGAGCAGTGTGGATTCCTGCTCATTTCTGCACTTAATTTCACAAACTATTTTCTATTGTTTTAATTTTATTTTTTAAATTAATTGAATAATTTATTTATTTTGCCAGAGACAGAGACAGCTTGGGAGGGGGAGGGGTAGACAGCGAGGAAGAGAGAGAATCTCAAGCAGGCTCCACACTGTCAGCGCACAGGACAACACAGGACTCAAACCCATGACCCATAAGATCATGATCTGAGCCGAAACCAAGAGTTGGATGCTTAACCAACTGAGCCACCCAGGTGCCCCCTAAAATTATTTTTTAAATACAAATAGGGCAATAATAAATTCTCTCTTCCAAGCATGAAATATATTTTTTAAGTTTATTTTATTTATTTTTAGAGAGAGACAGAGAGCATGAGCAGGGGAGGGGCAGAGAGAGAGAATCCCAAACAGGCTCCTCACTGACAGCATGAAGCTCTACATGGGGCTCGAATTCATG